>NC_059344.1:37632570-37932570 GCF_019703515.2 Myxocyprinus asiaticus
TCTGAATGCGGCCGGTCCGTTCATTTTAGGTGCTCAAATAATACAACAAGAACGGAATACGAGACACAAAAACACATTCATGGTAATCATGATATATCTATATTCGCTTAAATTTCCCATATGTGGACAGTAAATTGTGACTGGAATATGAAGTATGTAATTCAGCTATGGCAAGCCACGAGGCACTTATGTCATAAAATGCAAAGCGGACTGGTACCTCTTCGCTTTCACGTTGCACAAATGAGTCGAACCACAAAAGGTCTGAGACCACTTGGGATGTTCACATATACACGTTATACCGCTCTTAGAGCACTTGGAGTGCTCAAACGAACTAGGTGTGAAAACTACTATTCTGACTGCTCTTTGTACTTGTTTCTCTCATTTTCTACCCTTCCTCTTGTGCTTCTTTCAGAGAGAGAGAGAGAGAGAAATAAATAAAAGTGTGAGCACAAAAAGCAGTCAGGCATCTAGAGGGGCAACTGTATTTGGGGTCCAATGAATGTGTCTCTTCTGATTTTGACACTTCCTGGTGTGGCGCAATGTCTCTGAGTGCAGCCGGCAGCTAGAATATGTGTGTGCGTGTGTGTGCGTGTGCGCGTGCAAAGGCACATGTGTAAGTGTGAGCGACAGCCACAGTGAAAGGAGACCAGGAGACAGACGCTTCAACAGAAACATACACCAGATAGAGAAAAGAGTGCGAAGAGTGTGTGACTGAGAGAGAGGGAGAAAGAGAGTGTGTGAAGGAGAGTGAGAAAGACATGAAGAGAGGACTGGAGAAATAAAATTCTCTTTGGTTTATGACTCTGCTTAGACCAGGACTGTAAGAACATTGAACTTCCTGAGAGAGAGAAAGAGAGAGAGAGAGAGGGGAAGAAAGGAGAGGGGGAGAGGAATGTGGGGGTTTGGTTATAGGATTAAGGATCTCGAAGACTGAATGGGAAGCGGATCACATGTAGAAGTCTGCGAGGATCTGGAGGACTGAACGCTGTTATCCTCCCTCTCTTTCCAAGGGGTAGAGAGCAGGATGGTGCTTCGACCCTTCTCTTCATGTATTGTTGTTTTCCTCACCACGAGGACTTTCTGACTGCATGAGTTTGTGTGATTGGTTACTGTTGTTTGAGTGACGGCCAAGGCTCCGTATGGAGCAGGAGGTAGGAGCGGGTCCGTGCGAAAGGGAAGAGGTCACGACCTCTCTGGCCTCCACATCTGCTTCTTCATCGAACTCTGACCTCCCCTCCATCCCCCTGCCAGAGGGGGAGAGAGCCGTGATGGGTCGCCGACACAGCAGCAGGACTTTTAAAGGGTTACGGCTGTTTGGAAGGAGGTGAGTCAGACATACACCTGATGAGTTGAGCTCTGTACATACAAAGGCACATGTGTGAGTTTGTGTATGTGTAGGTGGGTGTAGAGAAAGAATGTGTGTTTATGAGACATTGTGGAGTGCATTTTACTCAGCTCTGTGGTCATGTTTCCATAGAGTGTTTCGATCTCAAACCTGAGCCCTGTACTGTTTGTAATAACAACACATCATGTTCGTAACACCATTCATTTAATGCTCGGTGACAGTTTGCCTGTGAGTGTGTGTTCTAGTGTACTATGAAGCTGCAGTATGAATGTAAGTTAGGCCACGGTGCTATTGTCATTCATGTATGATGGTTGAATTACAGACATTGTTTTATGACTTTCATTTTGACACTGAATCAGTAGGGATTGTGTTTATGTTCTAGTCAGTGTAAAAACAGTGGAAGAGTATGGAATGTCCTCATTTAAATGGCAAAATAAACATCTCTGCTGGAGGCCTAAAGACACATGTTGTCTCTAACCCCAAAGAAATCAGAGGTGTGACACTACCACCCTCTCTATTTGTCATCTGCTTTTTCCTCTCCATCAAACACTTTCAAAAAGCAAATAGCACATGAAAACATAATGGACTGCTTGCTGACTGAGAGAGAGTTGGGGTAAACATTCCATTCAACAAACTTAGTAAATGTTTTTCAAGTAAAGAATAATCTAAAGTAAGCCGGTCATTATCACAAAATATGTGCAATGCAGAACAGAGTTGTCTTGTGTCACTCCTGATGTTTATTTTATTTATTTATTTTTTTGCAATAATGACTGGCTGACTATGGATTATCCTGCTTATTATCCAGTTGTTTTACAAATAAATAATTAAGTTAGCATGAAATAATTGTTTGAGTTGAAATTACATTATCATGTGAGAAGAATGAGATGGTGGAGTCTCCAGAAACAGGTGAAGTCTACCTCCGGTTCTGTAAGGTGTTTATATTGTGAAAATTACTGCCTGACTGCTCATTATCAGGCTTATTACAAGAGGGAGACTCCACCATCTCATTCTTCTCACATGATAATTGCCAAATAAATAAATAAATTGGCAATATATGGAATATTGATTTGGGTTCTATTAGCTTTCTTGTAGAGATCGCAGCGTGATACGAAAAGTAGGTAAGATGACTTTAATACGCTTATGACAGGTCTGATCGCTGGATGACGTGATTTGCCAATCAGAATCTAGTATTCCAGAGAGCCGATAAGATACAGATAATGATATAAAAAAAGAACTAAGGATTCAACCCATCAGTGATGTCTAGAAGTCATCATTAGTGACATCATCGATTGTAGCACATTGAGAGGATCTGATTGACTATTTTGTTACACTATTAATGTCAGCTTTGTGAGGTTTGACTGAAGCCCTTCCAGCATGATGACGTTTTCATCTCCTCTATTCTTTCTCTCTCTTTCTCAGCTCTGCATGTGTTCACACTGATGAAACAGCTTCTACTGTATACCTTTGTGAGTGTGTGAGCGTGTTGAGCTTATTAATTGATGCATAAGGATGATCAGAGGTGTGAGAAGAGGATTGTCAGTCAGACTGAATTATTAACTTCCACTGGTAGAGCTCTGTTTCTGTGTGTCTGTGTGGGATCAGTTACTGCTCAACACAGGAATAATTAAGACTACAGCCACCAGAGCAAGTCTTTTGTGTGTGAAACTGTGCATCGTTTCACAACATGGTATGTGAGGTTATGCTGCAGAAATGTAAATTCAGCTTAAAAATGGTGATCTTTTATTTTTTCACATCCTATGCTCTTTCTCTCTCTCTCTCTCTCTCTCTCTCTCTCTCTCTCTCCCTCCCTCTAACACACACACCTGAGTATCTGTCATTCTGTCTGTTGACATTTCCTTGCCTTAGTAAACAATCCTAGAATAATGAGTTATGGAACCCCTCCTTCTGTTTGATTGTTTTTGTTTATTCTTTTATTGAATACACAGTTGTGTTTACATCTAGAGCCTCTGTGACATCAGAGATGATTTGGTGTGTGTGTGAAGTTTAGTTTAAAGGGTTAAAGGGTATTATGATCATGCATCTCTCTGCAGTAAAATACTGAGTTCCTCTGTGTCACCATAGCAACCATGTGTCAGTCTGGCAGAACCCAGCGGAGACTCGTTCATCATGTCAGACACCAGCTATCTGGGTCAACTGTATACACACACACACACACAAGGGTCCACATATAACCCCATGATTAATGACAAGTGAGGCATGTGATGGGAACTTTTGACAGCACTGACATGTGTTGTGTGTGTGTTTAATGGAGGGTGCCGGGGAATTTCTACCTGTCTGATCTGATGTCTTCTGAGTCTTCTCTTGCATTACATATGAACACCTTTTTCTTCTAGTGAGCGTGAATGTGTTAAAGCTGTTCCATTGAGTGAGGATGAAAGAAAGAGAGATAGATGGGCAAGGTAAGCCTGATAGCTGTCATATGTATGCATGTGTGTGTCGGAGTCTGGTTATGTATGAGCATATTTCCTTCATTCAATTAGCATGCTGCTACACTGTAAACTGGATTTACCAGAACTTCTGGCATAAGGTCAGATTTACTGCTTCTGTAGTAATGCTCCAGCTTTGGATTTGTGTATAGGAGCAGATCCCAGATCAGTGCACAAACATGCCTCTAGTTTTTTTATCCCCAAAATCTTTAATAACTGCTGATTCTTCATGCTTGGAGGAAGCTTTGGGTGATGGTTGGTATACATGTTTACATACATGCAGATGTAAATTGCACAGTATTTAAATGCGCGCGCACACACACACACACGTTGGTGCATTATGAGGACTCTCCATAGACATAATGATTTTTATACTGTACAAGCTATAGATTCTATCCCCTAACCCTTCCTCTAAACATAACCCTCACAAAAAACTTTCTGCAGTTTTACATTTTCAATAAAACATCATTTAGTATGTTTTTTTTTTTTTAAGCGATTCAAATTATGGGGACACTAAAAATGTCCTCATGAACCACATTTATAGCATAATACCCTTGTAATTACCAGTTTGTAACCTAAAAAAATGTCCTTGTAAACCAGCCAAACTCACCCTAAAATTCCCTAAATTTTCATTACGTGTGTACAGAATACATAACCAAAGCAACACTGCAGCGTCTTGCGCCTGTGAACAAGAAAAATTAATGGCACCAGTTTAAACCGTTTTGTGTTTTCTACTTTTGAGCAAAGAGATTCTCCACCAGAGATATATTATCAGATGGCAATGTTTAGTTAGCTGCTGTCAACAGAGATGCTGTGTTTTGTTTATGCCCGTCTAAGCAGCTGCTGTTAAACAGTGCACGCGCTCTCTTTGGACTGTAGAGAGAATATAGCTTGCTAACAAATAATCATATTTTCCCTAGTGCAGTGGTTCTCAAACTGGGTGCCACGGCACCCTGGGGTGCCGCCAGGATTGGCTATGTGTGCCGCGAAATTTCTGCTCAGTTTAGTATTTTAATAGCCACCAGTTAAGTGTACCGGCAGTACCGAGTACTGACTCAGTTCCGTACCCGTACGCTGTTTGTCTACAGCCGGAAGCTTTTAAAGTGCTCACATGCGTAGGTGCGTGCGTGCGCTCTCTATAGAGTGCTCGTTTCTCGTGGTGAATGCAGCTGCGCGCATGAACATTTAAATGCGCCTCTTGACACGATATCAATGTAAACAATGTATTACGGGAGTGTTAACAGATGAGACAAAAATCTGCGGCATCTTGACACGATATTAATGTACAGTATTACGTGATGTAGACAGGACAAAAATCTTATATCAATGTATCCAATCTGTGCAATGTGAAGATGCAGCCTAATAGACATGCTGCAGCTGTTATACCTATCGTTAATATTAATCAAACAACAATATTGACAATAAAAAGAGAAAAGCACTCACCATCCTTGGTTGGATAACTTCAGAAGCTTTAAGCCCAATAACTTTCAATAACAAGTCTGCTTTTCAGTCAAACTATGACTGTATTGAATCTTTATTATTTTTATTATTATTATTAAATTTGTATTTTTTATCCTTTTTCTCTCCAATTTGGCATGCCCAGTTCCCATTACTACTTACTAGGTCCTCATAGTGGCGTGGTTACTCACCTCAGTCCAGGCGGCAGAGGACAAGTCTCAGTTGCCTCCACTTCTGAGACGTCAATCCGCGCATCTTATCATGTGGCTTGTTGTGCATGACACCGCGGAGACTCGCGGCATGTGGAGGCTCATGCTGCTCTCCACGATCCACGCACAACTTACTACACATCCCATTGAGGACGAGAACCAGAGGTTACCCCATGTGACTCTACCCTCCCTAGCAACCATGCAAATTTGGTTGCCTAGGAGACTTTGAACTCGTGACTCCAGTGGCGGTAGCTCAGCGAGTATTGATGCTGACTACCACCACTGGAGTCATGAGTTCAAAGTCTCCTAAGCAACCAAATTTGCCTGGTTGCTAGGGAGGGTAGAGTCACATGGGGTAACCTCTGTGACTCTGTAACCTCTGTGACTCCAGGCCCCCGTATTGAATCTTTATTAATGTATATCTAATAATCATACAGTAAATTTAACTTGTTCTATTTTTCTTTGAAATACTTTTTTAATGTTTTATATCACAATTGTTAAATGATTAATTGCTGCTGTTCCTAAAAAACTTAAACTTAAAGCACTGTTGTCTCTGTTCTCTATTTTATTACTCTATTTTGTTACTAGTTCTTGAATAATTACTTCAAAAACTTGAAGCAGTGTTTAGGAGAAACACTTGACGGCTCCATTATTTTAATTTAATTTGTTAGTATTTATATCAGTACTAAACTTTTTAAAACTGAGTGTTTTCAGTCGCATATTTGTTTATTTATTTTTTCAGTGGTTGGGGTGCCATGGGGCGAAAACACTATAAAGGGGTGCACAGTTTAAAAATGTTTGGCAACCACTGCCCAAGTATAAACCAAGTGCAAGTTATGAGGAAACACACCATCCCTGTAGTAGTACTGTTAATGCATATGTTAAAGTTGTTTAAGCTTAAAGGAATAGTTCACCCAAAAATGAATATTCTGTCATAATTTAATGTCACTCATGTGGTTCCAGACTCATATGACTTTCTTTGTTCTGCAGTACACAAAAGGAAATAATTGAATAAATTGTCCTGTGTGCTGAATTCAATGCAATGGCAGTACATAGTGACTCATTAGTGTTATCGATGTGTCACCATATTGCATTTCAGTGCTGTTTACTGTACTTTGATTTGATTTGAGGATAAATAACAACTTAAATTATGGTCTGTTCATAAAAAGTGATCGTACACTATCAGAAGACTTGGAATATGATGCACGAGTCGCATGGACTACTTTTATGACATTTTTCAGTGATTTATTAAGTGCTAAAGTGAGTCACTATGTACTGGCATTGTAGTTAATTCAGCCAATGGGATATTCATTAAAAAAATAAAATAAAATTGTGTTCTGCAGAAGAAAGAAAGTCATATGGGTTTGGAATGTGAGGTTGAGTACATAACATAATTTTCATTTCTGGGTGAGCTTTTCATGTAAAAGCGATGTAGTTTTTAAGTGACAATTGGGTGTTGCACTCTTTTTTCATTTAAGTTCTATCAACCCCTAACAGACCTCCCCATGCCCACCCTCAACCCAAACCTGCCAGATCCATCACCATCGCCCTTATTCTGCGACCTCATAATTTACAAATTAACCAATGCACACAGGTGATTTGTGTGTACATTACCAATACCAGAGAGAGACAGAGAGGGATGAATAATTGAGCATTGTGAAACAGATCAATCAGCATGTTTTCCACTCATCTATCTTCCTGTGCACTTCTACAGGGCCTCACTTTAACTTGTGTGTGTGTGTGTGAGCGAGGAGAAAAGAGGTGGGGAGGTAGGATGGACAAAAAGTGCACTTGAAGTCATTTTTGAGGCATTTAAGCTACAGACTCTTGTATTTGTATATGTTAGTCAGCATATTGAAATGCTCATCGGTTATTTAATGGATGATGAACTTGCAGCCGAAGAATTGCTGTAAACTTGAAGCATGCCGGATAGTACAGCTTCAGATTAAAGGAGAAAATGTGAAGAAAAAAAAAAGGAAAGAAGCAGACAGAGATGGTAGATATGACAGTGCAGACGTCAGCTTAAAACAGATCATTGTAATCTGTCCTTTCTCCTCTCTGTTTGCTGCTCTGTCTGTTTCTGAGTTTCACTGCATGATGGCCCATTCAGAATTGCAGCAGAACCAGCAGAACTGAGCATACATCTGTCAGCACCTCACGACCCGACTCTCTGCCAACTTTACACTGAGAGAGAGAGAGAGAGAGAGAGAGAGAGAGAGAGAGAGATTGAGATTGAGAGTGTGTAGGAGAGAGGAGGGAAGGGTTTTGTCAGTTCATTTGAGTCATTGTGTGTGCGTGAATGTGTTTTATGTCTATTAATAGCATGTTTTGCAGATGTGTGTCAGTGTGTATTGTGAGTATGTGTATAACAGATTTGTGTGCCTGATATGTGGTACAGCAGTTAGATGTCAAGTGTGTGGACACAGACACACACACACACACACACACACAGTTGCATTGGTTCCACAACAGCAGGTGGAGAGCAATGGAGTGAAACTAGGAAGGCAGTTGTAAAGAGTAGAGTGTTCTTCTGTCAGTGTCTGAAAGGAGGGCAGTGTGATATCAAAGGCATACAGCTCACATGGGCCATGTGGTAAAAAGTGGTACTGGTAACATAAATACTGGCACAGAACCTTAACCTTTGCAATAGTTCCCTATTAAAATGCCTACAAGTGAAGTATTTCCAATAGTCAGGGTTCAGCTTTTTGCCTTGCCTGTCAGTGGCTGGTAAATTGAAAATATTCTAGTCAGTTTCTCTGTGAAATGCCACCTCTCTCACAAAAACATTAAGATCCATTGTGGTTTTGTTCCTCATTTTCGTTTGATGAAATGTGTCGCCACATTTACATTCACATTTAGTAATTTAGACATTAAATTACGTTGTGTAATTCTTGAATTATTACATATTTTTAATAAATTATGATAGCAAACAAATTCTTTGAAAACAATTTTGTAACTTTCTTTTTTTAAATTAGCCTACATCATAACGAGCCAGCACTGATATTACTTTGGTAAAAATAAATTAATCTTCCACACATTCTTTGAGCTTGTAAAGAAGACTCTGTCTATTAGATTTTTTTTTCTAGACTTTGAAAACTTTCCAAGTCATTATTTTATGAAAAATTCATGTCGGTGCAGGACCGCTTATATAAGCAGATATGCAGGTCCATGCGGTACCGTTTCAGTTTCATTTTACTGTAATAAGAAAGGCTTAAACTTATGATTATAGTTTGCAGTTATGCTGATTTAACAAAACAGTTCAGAAATATGCTTGCTCTAGCCTTCGTTTAAATAATGATCAATATAAGTAATGCCGTCTGTAAATAAATCTTTGTAAATGACAATAAACTAGGGCTGTCAGTCGATTAAAATTTTTAATCAAATTAATTACATGGTATGCCGATTAATTAATCAAACTAATTGCAATTAATCACATGTACTGTATAAATATTTGCTGAGAAAACCCTCAAAAACAACAATTCAGTATATAATGATTAAATAATTATAAATAGTTGTATTTAAATATTTATAAATAAATATATGTATTATAAAAAATAATAATTCAGATTATTAAAATGCATTATTTTGGCAGACGAGTAAAGCATATACTGTACATGTAATTTAGGTGGATATTATTCATGCGTGACTCTTCATTAGTTTTGGATTAGTCCAATCTCATCCAATTTCATGTTGAAGTAATTAAGTATTCATGTACCATTACTCTAAAGTGTTACCTGCTTATTTGACATTATGGACACACAACCTCATTAATATTCATGAGTTTCGCTACTTTGTGACATCATCAACACCCCCCTTTCCCAAAAAAATTGTGCCCAGTACTTTTTCAAACAAAGTGAAGGCCATTGTGGCAGTGATATACTGTACAGTGTCATCAGCTGTTTTTTGTTTTGTTTTTGTTTTTTGGGATTTTTCCCCTTTTTCTCCCAATTTGGGATGCCCAATTCCCAATGTGCTTTTAAGTCCTCGTGGTCACGTAGTGATTCGCCTCAGTCGGAGGACATATCCCAGTTGCCTCCACGTCTGAGACCATCAACCCTCACATCTTATCACGTGGCTTGTTGAGCGCGTTGCCACGGAGACATAGCGCATGTGGAGACTTCACGCCATCCACCACGGCAACCACGCTCAACTCACCATGCGCCCCACCGAGAACGAACCACATTATTGCGACCACGAGGAGTTTACCCCGTGTGACTCTACCCTCCCTAGCAACCAGGCCAATTTGGTTGCTTAGGAGACCTGGCTGGAGTCACTCAGCACGCCCTGGGATTCGAACTAGTGAACTGCAGGGGTGGTAGCCAGCGTCACCACTGATCGGGTGGAAGTTAATAATAATAATAATAATAAGAAGAAGAAGAAGAAGAAGAATATAGAAAAACATTTGGTTTCAAGGATACACTCCCAACTACAAACTTTCCACTGAAGTTAGAGTTGTTAGAAGATGCACAGCAGTCACTTGACTTTTTTTCAGTAGACAGTCTTTCGGATTGCATTTGTTCACTTAATGTCAAATTAAAAAAATAAACAGCAAGAATGACATTCTTGCATTGTGATTTATGGGTGGGCGATATAGCCTACCTGGAGACACTTTAAACTGGTAGAAATGCCACTCGGCACAGCGTGGCAAGAAATGTGCACAGCATTCTATTCACGTACACGTAGGCCTACATGCTACATATTCAATTGGAGAAATGGAAAAGGAAGGCGGAGTGGCTGATTCCTCAAATCCCTGTGAGCGAGAAGATAAGTGGGAGATTGTGAAGAAAAAAGGTCAGCCTCCGTGGTGTGGAATTGGTTTGGCTTTATAAAAAGCTATAACGAAAAGAAAACAGCGATTTTCAAGGTTTGCATATTGCGTATATCGCTATGTATATTGCTAATATAGTGTATATCATAATATGTAAATATCCATGTGTGCGGCTTCTGTGCATCTCTCAGTAGTCATGGCTTAACATGAGACTGAGTTTTTCAGGCTCTGATCATTCATCTTGGCCGCCCAAGCGAAATTTCGGGCAACTGAAGCAAATTTAATGATGTTTATCTTGCTTTCTAAATATACTTTTCATCTGACAAGCGCAGCTGTGTTTCACATGAGTGTCGTGCACACTATCTGTGGAGCATGCAAGTGCGCTTGAGTCCAGCAGGTTTCTTGATGTTTTTGCACCAAAGACAGGAGAGGGCTGAGCATGATCACCCAAGTTACTCAATCCAGTTTCTCTCAATTTCAGTTTCTTTTTTTTCCTGCCCTAAGTGACCAGCCATCGAATTATAATGAGCCATCTGGAATAACATTTCCTGACGGCTCTTCGGTACTTACAGTTGTGTTGTATCCTCTTTTGTCTGAGCGTCCGTGCCACTCGATACAACCAATCCTTAATGAGTTCAAAATACAAATATGCTAGTGCAATGTCAGTGGCTAGAGGCGTTGACCATCAATCACTTTCACTTATTCAAACGCATGCCTAAGGGTCTCGTCTCATGCAGGGAATCCTCTAAGGGCTGGGGAAGCCGCCACCTCCCCCTCCCTTACATCATCCTGAGGTGGAGCTGACCTAGATGCCCCGGCTCTGCCTCCGCAGCCAGTGAATCGCAAACCACACACTGAGACACTTTGTTATGGGACCCATCCACACAAATTCCCTCAATAAAGCAGTCAATGCTGGCCAATTCATACCTAAGATTAGTGGATGGGTGAGGCGGGGACTAACTGCAGTCTTGCCACTATGCTTTTGAAATTGAATAGTGACCATCACTACAGGGTAATTTTGAATATACTCACAGGTATCCGGTACGTTTCTGCTCGATCGGGGGCGGCTTGTGGTGCGTAGGGGACCCGGACCAATGTCTCCACCTCCATCGTGGGGCAACGGTCCTGGAAATATCCGGGTTCCCCGCAGCTCCAGCAAACCGACCCAGACTTCACGCATGTTCTGGGCTACAGCCGACCCGTTGCAGGATGGCTTTCAAGTCCTTGTACACCAGGAGGTTGACCGCGGGAAGTTAATAGGCTGCGAGTTGGGCTTCCCCTGACAACAGCAGTAACACTGGGTGTGGCAGTGGGGCGTGGTCAAGCGCCCGTCCGGAGAGAGAGAGAAAGCGGTAAGGGCGCTTGCACCTGAGCTAAATTATGCCTAACACCTGTTTCTAATTCCAGTGAGCATGGGGAGAGTGGCATAAAAGCAGCCACACAACCAGCAGACGAGGGAGAGCCTGGGTCCAGAAAGTTATTACTGTGAAGCTGAAGAGATTATTATTGTGAAGCTAAGAATTTATTATTGCGAAGCTGCAGAGATTAGTGTGTGAAGCTGTGAGCGCTGAAGTGTGGTCATTAAAATCCTTACCTGTGAGTGGAGCAGCCTGCCTCCCGTGTCCTCCTTATCGACCGCCTTCACACTGGTGCCGAAACCCGGGATCCGAAGTTGGAAGTACGCCCCATGGAGCCCTTCACCCAGTTGGCCGAAGTCCTCCAGTCCCTTGCGGCCTGCATCAAACTCACCAGTGTGAAGGCGGTCCTGATCTCATTTTTGGGGTTGTATTAGCAGAGCGTGTATTTTGTGTGTATGTGAGGGAGTGGGAGAGAGAGGGTGTGTAAAGATATGTGTGTGCACTGTAAGTGAATGCAACTGAGGTTAGAGCTCAGAGTAGGCCTAACTGATAATAAAGGATAGAGTTCACATCTGCTTGTGTTTCTCTCCACACTACCAGCCAAAATTTTGGAAACACTTCACTGTTTGTTTCTTGATCTTAAAAACTTTTTTGATTTTAAATTTGTTTTGTAGACAAATGTAAATTGTGCCTGCACAAATACTACAACAACAATTTAATATCAGTTTATTTTGAGTTGGACCGGAGAGTCAAGGAAATGCAGCCTGCAAGTGCCCAGCATATATGGGGATATCTACTTTGAAGAAGCCAAAATCTGTAAGACTGGAAATAATAAAAAGTTTGTTCAAAATTTTGACTTGTATTGTAGATGTGTATGTCACACATCCTTGACATACATCCTACTCAAATCTAGAGGGTGTAGTTATGTCTGAACACACCTGTGTTGGTTTAAGCAGAGGATAGGAGTAGCTATGTTGTTAATGACAGTACATACAGTATCTGTATGACATGTTAGGAAATGCTTGAAAGAAACACATCTGGCCAAATCAATATAAAATTGTACATCCCCCCCCGGATTGCTAAATCATCTTTTGTACTGTAGTTAAGTACCCATGCCTGTCTTAAAGCATCTGTTCTGCTGACACAGTCCATATAACGGGGATATTGTATACTGTGTGTGTGTGTGTGTGTGTGTGTGTGTGTGTGTGTATTTAGCTTGCATCGGGATTAGACCGTGTGTGTCTGTCGTAATTAATTCTTTTGTTCCAAATTTTAACCCTTTCCCACTGAGAGTAGCAGCCATCTGCCACTGAAACAGCATCAGGTCCTATACCCCATCAGTACACCCATACACACGCGCACACGCATGCACGCACGCACGCGCACAATGATACAGTCAATAAGCTCAACAGCCACTATCCTCACCAGTCTAAATCTCCCCATCTCTGTCCATCCCTCTTTCTCTTCTCATTTTTGCTCTTGATCTCACTCTGATTCATGAAATAAGGGTCACCAGACATATAAGAGGACACTGTGAAAAAAGTGAGATAGGCCCATTGTCACAAGCACCAGAAATAATCAGATTCTTGAGGGCTCCCCTTTTACGCCCCCTTTATTTTTCACACTCAGATCTCATTATTGTCACTATTGGATATCTGTCTGTTGGATCACTATTGACTTCTATAAAGAGAAAGTGACAACTCTGTTGAAAAAGGAGATGGATAACAGAGAGGGGCAAAGTTTTAATAGTATTTTCCATGTTTAAAATCTCATCTCAAGGTACTGGCTAGCTAATAATCTGGACATTTAAGTATTATTTGTAAGATGATTGTGTTGATTGATGTAACCTGACTGTGTCAGGATAATCAATATGTGCCACTTCCTCTGAAGAGTGAGGGGTATTGTATTAATCAGACCTCCTGGAGGAATTTTTGCTGAAAGCTCTGATTGGCTACCAGCTATCACACCTGTCACAGGTAGAATCAGCTGAGCCATTGTGATTGCTTGAAAAAGACATGAATGATGCTGCTCAGCTGGATTGTCTCTAGAGTCTGTCTCTAGATGGTGCCAGTGAACATTAGACCGATGTGTGACTGAGGAGCTAAATGTGAGGTCTGTTTGCAAGATGTTGAGGTATGTTTGTGGGATGTATTTGTTGTCATTAATAAATTTGAGTACTGGGGTGATGGACTGGCATTCTATTACACAACATGATGTTCTGGGGTTCCACTACAGGCCACATACAAACTCTTGCAGTCAGGTTTCTCTTTTGAGGTTTTTGTTAGAAGTACTATGTTATATGGCCCCTGAGTATGTGTGTGCATGTAGGCATGTTTGTTTGTCTATGTATGCAATGTTGAAGCAGCAAAGGAGATGGTAATGTCCTTACTTTCACATGTGAGTGTCACATGATAAAAGCAGTTTATGAGAAACGTTGGTTTAGGAAAAGTGACAGTTCAGCCCATCGTGTCATGTGTGCATGCATGTGTGCATGTTCAGTGATCAATCTTTATGTTTGCCTTTAATAGTTAACCCAAAAATGTAAAATCATATCATAATTTATTCTCCCTCATCTCGTTCCAGACATATATTACTTTTTTCTTATGCGGAACACAAAAGAAAAAATATTATGAATATCCTGGTGCGTATTCTCAATACAATGGCTGTTGATAGGGACTCAATTTAAAGCTTAAAAAGCACCCCAAATATTTTTTTTCAGTGAATCTTCCATTGCACATCACATTCAAAATGACTTACATTTTGAGTTGTTTTTACCAAAACCTGTTGTAATGCTTCAGAAAACTTGGAATATGACGCACAAACCACATGGACAGTTGGTTACTTTTTTTAAACTTAAAAGTGAGGCATTATCAATTGCCATTGTATTGATAAAAATGGGACCAGGATTTTTTTTATTTTTTTTTTGTCCCCTTTCGTGTTCCACATAAGAAAGAAAGTCATACGGGAATGGCATAAGGGGAAGTAAATAATGACAGAATTTGTATTTTTGAGTGATTTGTCCCTTTAATTGTGTAATGTTTCAAGAGTACTCGTGGATAGAGACGGAATGTTGTCAATAAATGTATCTCTCTGGCTGTTTCTCAGTGTGCATTCTTTTTCGTTCTTACATTCATGTGTTCGACAAAATCATCCACCCCTGAAAAAAAGAATAATATTTTTAAAGCTGAATCTACAGTATACATCACTAGGGCTGCACCTAACAATTAATTTTTTATCGATTAATCTAACGACTAATTTGCCAATTATTCTAAAGATTTTTTATAATTATTACTTGATTAATATAGCAATTAATTAACCCAAAATAAATATAAAAATCTTGTCATTAATATTTCAATATTTTATTAAATCATCTTCTCTTAAACACAAACAAATGTACAAGAAACAAAGTGTGCACTGCAGGGCATTATTATGCAACAAAAAACAGTGTTACTATGAATGCAAATTTCCAACATTCTTTTGAATATCCATGTACTAAAATAAAATATTTGATGCCATGAGTGTACCTTCATTTACTATTAGTGTTATTTTGAATGGCCATGGAAAATGAAGTAATGTGATAACAATTTTACCTGGTCGCAAAAAGTAGTCCGTTAATTTACCTGATGAACTTTCACCTTTTGCTGACCCTTTATGCTTCGCAGAGCTAATGTGTGCTTCTAAATCACTTGTACCTTTATTAGCAACTGACACATAAGTGCCAGGTTTACATGTCGTACATTCTGCTTCCCACGGATCTCGACCTGGATGAAAGCACTGGAATTTTTTGTGCAAATCTTCTGTAAATTTGCACTTTAGTTTGGGCATTGTTTCCACTCAGCTGTTATTTGCTGCTACTGTCAAGCAACTGTTTGATGCTGAACCCAACAGCGGAGAGATTGACATGCAGCAATTTGGCCAAAAGTTGCTGCAAGCCTCTTATAATTGACCAATTGGTGTGCGAGAAGGTGGGACTTACAAAGAGTGGTTAAAGCAATGCAAATATACGCGCACACACAATGAAGTATTAGACCAGATGCACATCATAATGCAACTAAATTATGGAGCACAATACTTGTTGACCCCTCTCCAAACATAGCGCTTATGTTTGTGACCATAAAGCTCTATTTTGGTCTCGTCACTCCAAATTACAGTGTGCCAGAAGCTGTGAGGCGTGTCAAGGTGTTGTCGGGCATATTGTAACCGGGCTTTTTTGTGGCATTGGCTTCTTTCTGGCAACTCGACCATGCAGCTCATTTTTGTTCAAGTATCGTCGAAACAACCACACCATCTTTTTCCAGTGCAGCCTGTATTTCTCCTGAGGTTACCTGTGGGTTTTTCTTTGTATCCTGAACAATTCTTCTGGCAATTGTGGCTGAAATCTTTCTTGGTCTACCTGACCTTGGCTTGGTATCAAGAGATCCCCGAATTTTCCACTTCTTAATAAGTGATTGAACAGTACTGACTGGCATTTTCAAGGCTTTGAATATCTTTTTATATCCTTTTCCATCTTTATAAAGTTCCATTATCTTGTTACGCAGGTCTTTTGACAGTCATTTTCTACTCCCCATGGCTCAGTATCTAGCCTGCTCAGTGCATCCACGTGAGAGCTAACAAACTCATTGACTATTTATACACAGACACTAATTGCAATTTAAAAAGCCACAGGTGTGGGAAATTAACATTTAATTGCCATTTAAACCTGTGTGTGTGTAACAAGGCCAAACATTCAAGGGTATTTAAACTTTTGATCAGGGCCATTTGGGTGATTTCTGTTATCATTATGATTTAAAAAGGAGCCAAAAAACTATGTGATAATAAATGGCTTCATATAATCACTATCCTTAAATAAAAGACTATGCCAAAATGTCACAATTTCTGCCAGGGTATGCAAACTTTTGAGCACAACTGTATTATCCTAGTGCACTAAACATTACTCTTTGCTGCTATCAGAACTGGAGAACAGGTATACATGCTGGCAGAATGGAAACATACAGGGTATGTTGCATTTGCTTTTGAGGAACCATTGAATACAGTAGTGATTATACTGATAGAAGTTTAAATTCCATGTTTGTGAGTACCAAATAGGCATCATTGTCATGTTTGTGTGTTCAAATGTATTTATCTGCATGTTTTTCACTGGGGAGGAAATTTTAATTGTGAATGGTACAGTATGTATTTATAGTACAATTAATTCTTTTATCTCAGTAGATCTAGGAAAATTGGATTCCTTATAAAATGACCCCTGAAAATCTTTCTGATCTGTTAGGTAGTGCATAACACACTAAAAGGGTAGTGCACCTGTAATGACAGCAGCTGACCAGCAGATGCTTCCCTCTCCCAATATCTGCATCAAATTGCCACACAATGGTGCACCGAGGAGGAGAATGGCTGCTTAAATGATTGTCAGCGGCTATGACTGACAGCGAGAGTTAGGTGGTAGCAATGATGATTGTCAGGTAATGATGTGCTGTGACACCCAGACAGAAGCAGTGACAGTTGCCATGGAAGATGATGTCTGAGATGCCACAATCAATTCACATACAACATATAGCCAAAGTACTCTAATAGACGTTGCTTGTGTTCTCTGTTTGCATGGTGACTCACACTCCCTCTCATTCCTCCCACTCCTCCACTCGAGATGGAGCTCTAAATATAATCTCCTTGTCTGGTTTATAAAATGCTAATCTACAACCCTTGTGTCTCAATCTCTTCTGCCACCATGTCGGAGTAGTGTCTATTAAGTAGTGTAACACTGTCATAATTAGCAGCCAGAGAGACACTGAGCAGGACCTTTACCATATAAGACAGATGCACACATCATAGTTCATGTGACAGCTCTTTGATGAAGCATCTGTATAGAATAGACACCGTTTATGTGTGTGCACATACGTGTAGACCAGTGACGGGCCGTGCATTAAAAGTCTAGGCCTTCAGTGTGATTCATGCCATTAAGAAAACACAGTTTCACAATGAATAAGACACCCTGTGCCTTTGGGCATCATACATTATGTCGCAGCTAACTAATAATACCAATTGCCATTTTAAAAACACGTCCACGCATGAAAGCCAGAACTTGAAACGACATTTAATGCTCAAGCAAGCCTAATTTTAACTGCAGCATGACTGTTTTGTGAAATGAACGTCTCCCGAACAGATATTCAAAAATCATAATTTTTCATATGAATCTACCAAGGAGGTCTATAATACCTGGAAAAATCTATCTAATAATATTTGCAATTTAATTGTTGCTTGCAATAAATTTTGTTTTGTCAGGGTACACAGTTATTTTGCGTTCCATTCAAGTTAGATGTTGGATATTCCTACTTGATATCTCCGACCATAAATGCATTCCATTCCCCGATATTCGGAAGATGACATTTAAGGAAACAAAACTGCAATGCTCCCGTTCGCTTAGCAGGGGTTTGACTCTCATTAGAGATATCTCCTAGCAACCCAATTAATATATGTTAAATGTAACATTAACATTTGATAAACATTCGTACATTTGATAAATGTACGATTATCAAAACAGATTATAATGTTTTATACACCTGTTTCTACAGGCGTTTGTTAAACAAGCTTTAATATCATGTAATGTGGAAACAAACACATTTATCGATTTTACTTAATAAAGTGAATGTTTATCACTTACTTTGTATATCTCCCTGAGTGTGGACATGTTTGTGGGACATCATGCATCTGCATCTCGGTGAAATTGGAGTTGAGAATTTCTGCACGAGCCTACAAGTTGTAATTCTGACTTCAAGATGCATTCCATTGCACTTTTCCTAGTAGGAGGTTGTAAAATCCGACTTTCTGAGTTGAATGGAGCGCAGCACTACTTCTCAAAACTTGATCCGACACTGAATGCTCAAGCAGCCTAATTTACACTTAGAAAACTCATGATGTTGCTATGACAATGCAAAAAGCACTTACCAATTTGCTTGAAGTGAAAATCAGCCCTCCTTTCCTGATTAATAAATTAAGCAATCACACGATCATGCAGAACATTTCCTGTTTTTAAATCCATAAGGATCTCTTTCTCAGTGGCAATAGTGGCAGTGATGACAGTCGACTTGTCAGCAAGATCTTGTGCTCTTCGCTTTTAAATTCCATCACTTAAGGCTAGCTAGAAGGCCTCGACCTGGACATATCCTAAAGATCACACCCACCAAGAACAAATAAATCAATCTGACTGGCTGATGAATCTGACATTAGATGCGCATTCATTTGCACTGTTGAGGGATTCTGTGGAAATTCTGAAGGCCTGAGGGGGTGGAGCTCAGACTCGTGAAACAGTTGTCACGCTTCGCTTGTAAGCATCAAGGAATAAATTCTGACTGGATAAACTTTTCGTTTTTCTCTATTTGTTTGTAGATTAGTTAAGAGTGGAAAGTGATTAAAAATACATAGGCAAAAAGGTGATTGAGAATGAAAAGATGAAAAATATTTATTTATTTGGCATGTTAGGCCAGCAGAGAAGGCTTTGCTGGCCCTGAGAATTCGCCACTGGTATAGACAGAGGTAGGGTGAGTAAGTGTCTGTACGGATTCAGGTGTGGGGGAAGGAAATATATGTATGTGTTTCGTTTTCTTGTTTTTACCATGGTTTTCTGATGCCTGTTACCAGATCTCTCATAGTTTGTAGCATGCTTACTGTAACCCTTTTCTTTCTTTCTTTCTTTCTTGATCAATTAAAAATGTTCTCATGAGCTTGTGTGTTTATGGAAACAGAAACAGTGAAACTGAGAGCGTGGTTGTGTGTAGATGCAGTAAACGGCTCCATTTGAGATAGATCTCTCAGTCATCATTGTACAAAAAAAACTGCTGTGGTCCGACCACACGGCGTTCAGCGTTCTGACACACACAGACGCTGCTTGCGGCAGTGGCATCACACACTGATCAAAGCGACTGTTGGTGTCTCTCTGTCACATTAGAGTCGAGGGATCAGCTCAGAAGCATACACGTGCCCTACTCATATATATATATATATATATATATATATATATATATATACCCTTTCCCCCAGCACAAACACACAGATATAAATGCATACGGGTGGCCAGAAGATGTTTGTGTTAGATGTCCTCCCCTTAGGAAACTCTTTGTGTGAAAAAGAGTACCTTGCTCGTGGGCTGGTGGTGGCGTTGAGAGTTTTCAGCCTCCTTCAGCTTGCATTCTGACTTCATTTATTGCATGATTGTATAATTTCTCACAAACTGCTGTGGTGTAGTGGGGGGGGGGGGGGGTTAGACTCTGAACTGATAATGTGAAGCTGAAGTGTGTCATTTCTACACCACTAACATCACCAAACACCAAAATTGCAAAAAATAATCACTGTTTTCAAACATATTCCAGAAAAGTTCCATTGGTTGTACAAACCGATAGACCACTGATCGGGCCTGTGTTCAGTGTTGCCAATGAACAACGTTGCTGTGTTGGACTGGATGGGCCACTTAAACAAAAATCAGCTTATTTAATAAAAGCAGGTAAGAACGGCAGTAAAGGTGTTTACATGCAATGCAAAATCGGCAAAAATCGAACCATGTCGATCGGTTTATTCTTACGACATTTAGGACCTTAAAGGATAAAGGAACTGATAAAGGAACGGTGTTTAATGCATTTACATGACTACATTGTTTTCGGCTTATTAAACTTAATCAGTGCAAGAATGTGCATGTAAACGCACTCAGTGTTGCACTTTTTGGTGAAATCAACCGACAAATGCTTTCTTAAGGCGGTCGCACACCGGACGAGAAGCGCGCTTCGTGGCTAGGACATGGCACAGGTATTAAACACAGGGCATGTCGATGCGGTTCATGTGGCAGACAGTACACACAAAAGTTACCAAGGTTTTTCCCTTCTTCAAGAAAGAATAAAGCTAGAGTAAATAATCTATGTCCTTTGATAATGATTTGGGTTGAATTTAATGGAAAATATGTGAGTTGCGCTCTCTGGCGCGGCAGAAATTTGAGCAGCCTCCAGAGTCGTAGCTGTCTGTCGCAGCGGTGTGTGTACCTTCATTGAAAACAGCTGTTTCGATTTTTAAAATGCACCATGTTGTCTGCCAGATGCGTCTGGTGTGCGGCCCCTTTTACAGTTGACTGCATATTAAACAGGAATATGAGACAGAATTATAACATTATAAAAATAACACGCATAATAACACATCAGCTTTAAAATGGATTATGGAGCAGCTCGGAATCATGCCACATGACATCAAAACACCCAAATGACAGATACTGCACAGTTACATTCACCTAACAGTGAGCTGAATTCATTTATTAATGGAATATTAATTTCTGTTGTTTTTTTGTTTGTTTTTTTTTGTACATATTTGCTCTTATAATACATTCATAGATGTTTATGGATATTCATGCAGAACACATGTGTTCAGGTTTTAGATAGATAGAGTTCTATAAAAAGTCAGTGTATACAAGCAAGTTGTTTACGTCAGAGGAAGCACGCTTCATCAGTAAAATAATTCTACTGTCTGTGATCCCTCCCTCTCTCTGTTTCTCTCTCTCCCACTCTCTTTTGACCCTCCTACTCCCTCAGGGCAGACTGCCTGCTCTCCCCATCCCTCACTCTTCCCCTCGCTCTCTCTCTTTCTTTCTCTCTCACACCAAGTACAAGTTTTCTGGTTAGGAAAGAAGACATCTGGATGATTTTTACCCCTCTATCAGGTTGTACATTTCTGTGACTATTCTCTCCTAAGAGTGTAAGGTTGTGGTTTAGCTGATTTGGGGAGTTGTTTGTCATCAGTAGAGTGCAGTGCTGTATCCTGAAGACTCTTTGATTTGTGTTAACAGTGCATGTGTAAGAGTGAGGCACGTGAGGTGTATTAGGTGAGTCTGGTGATTCTCATATTGGACTTGCAAAACAACTGCAGCTTAGGGTACAGTGACTGTTATAATCACAAGGCTGCCTGTGTGATTCTATCATCAGCTGTTGCTGTAGGCTAACAGGATTGTTTTTCATTGCTTTGTGGTGTGTAGTTTAATGCACCCAATGCTGGAATCTATTATATATATGTTGGAGAGAGAAAGGAGGAACTTACAAGCTGCTGTTTTTAACAGAACTCTTTCTTTGGAGCTCTAAAAGTAGACCACTGTCAGTGCACATACGCTTTGTGTATGAACATGTTTGTGTGTTTGTTTATAAGACACCTTGGTATACCACTGAATGAAAATAAGGGAAGAGTGAGCAAATGATTAAGCTATTGTGCTTATGGGCCACTGACTGTGTGTGTTTGTGTGTGATACACAGACTTTAAGTTCTACCATGCTGACAAAAAAGGTAACTCGGATGTTTATATGCATTTTCACTTGCATCGTCGTATGTTCTTAACAGACAGTGTGACGTTTAACGTATTCATTTTGTAAAACATTTCTGTGACTCCATAGTGCCGATAATTACAGAGTCGTGATGACCATCTTTTGAGAGTACCTTACCCATCAAAGTTGAAGGAGTGGGTGGATGACGTGAAGCGATGGCCCGAGATTAGTTACGCTGATATCATTAACGACTTCAAGTTTGTTATGACAGCCAACAACTGCACAAGTTGAGCCTAAACTAATTTTTACTCAAATGGTGGTTGTTCTCTATCTGAAACACTTGTATTTTTTACCTATCTTCTGGAGATCGGAACCAGAAAACAGTCCAGCAGCAATTAGAATCATTATGGTGCCGCCCAGTAGTTGGTCAGAACAACTGTGGATATTATAAAACACATTATTCCAGTTGTGGAGGCTGACTGGTCAGTAGCTGTGCTCTATTCATGATAAAGCACAGCTATGACCTCTACAAGGAGCTACTAATTGTATCACTGTGCAGCACCCATAGCTGACTGTTATTTTTGTTGCATAGAAACTTTCTCTATACTGTTTACAATCAGGGACTATATCTTCTAGCAGAAGGATGGCATTTAATGATTTTACTTTTTTTTTTTTTTAAAGTAACATTTTAATAAACAATTGTGACCTTTATATTTCTGTTATGAGGTAATTTTGTTATAAAAGCAGTAAGGCTCTCGAGGGCTGTGCCATATTGTGAATATAACCATGGCTGAAGGAGTCTTAACAACACCCTTGATCTGTGACTATTCACAATATAGAACAGCCTGTAGGCTTAAAGATGCTGTAAGCTATTTCTTTTTTTATGGAAAAGTATGCAAAAAATTACATTTGCTTTTCACCTGTCAATCATTTTGCTTGTTCTCATAGCGTTGTATTTGAACCAGATCATTGAGGCTATGATTCATAATGTTTGTCGGTTGAGGGCATTATTGTGCCACTGTTGAATTTGACAGCCACAGGAACAATGCTGCTCTTTTGCTCGGTTTTGGTCTCAAAATAATTTGGGGAGGGCGGGGTTTAGTAAAGAGGGGGCGTGGTTAATTCAACAGCTCAGTCACATGAAAGCTTCAGAATGCTGAAATCGCTTACAGCACCTTTAATAAACTTGTTACTTAATGTGACAAGTTGCAATGTTGCTGGACAAATGTAAACAGCATACAGTCAGGCTAATGAACTACATTACAGTAGGGAAGAATTGTTTAATTCAATTTTTAATAATAAATGTAACTTATTACTAGGGCTGTGAATCAATGAAATTTTTTTAAACTAAATAATCGCAAATTTTTATGTGATTAATCACAATTAAATTATGATACAAGAAACATTACAACAAATATTAAAAAAGTCATTACAAATATATTTACTTTATACTTTGTCTCAAAGAACTTGCAAGAAACTGGTTAGTCATCATTTATTTTAATAATTTAAATATGTACATATTTATTTATTTTTTTGCAGATGGAGTTAATTAGAGACATTTATACAGGTATTAATCTTTGATACAAATATATGTTTACATGCCATAAAATCAGTGGACATGTTACAATTTGGGCAAAATCATCTGGTGTTTTCCAGTAGACCTTTTTAAATAATAGGATCAAATGGGCAGATTAAATTCATATCAAACTTTATTGGAAAGAGAAACTAAAGTGTACATTGCCAATGCATTATTAGACACTATACATACAGATATAAAACATATTGAATGCTGAAGTTTAATTTGCTGAAGTTTAAAATCTCTAAACTGTTATTTTCTCTGTCCTACGTTTAGTCTCTAGAAGTATACCTGGCAGTAGCTTGCTGAATGGCCAGGGCTGCGTTTCCCAAAAGCATCGTAAGCCTAAGTAGATCGAAGAAACCATTGGCGTCAGTGGTCTCTATGATCAACTTAAGCTTTCAATGCTTTTGGGAAATCAGCCCAGGTCCATCTCAGTCCCTATGGAGCATACACTGGGTCTCACTCAGATGGTTTGGCTTTTGAAACGGGTTCAGATGAAAGTCAGTGAGTGTTTTCGTGCGATGTGAAGAGATACAGAAGCTTGCCTGTATCACTCGCCCACTTGCGGATGAAGAATCTTCATTCTCCATAAAGTAAATTCGCTCCCGTGTTTATAATGTCCAGGACATGCGTCGCATATAATGAATAAGCATGCACTACTTCACATGATCAGTTTCTGTGTTAGGATGTGCAGTTGAGTTGAGCGAGTACCTCCTGAAAATGTATATAAGCCAATGTTAGCATGAAAGTGGGGAAAAACATTGGTGAAGTTTCGCCCATTGTACAAAAGTGCCTGGGTTTGTTCCTGGCAGGTAGCAGATGCCCTTTCCCTGCCCCAACCCTAATCGGAGCCTGTAAGGCTGCGTTGCCTGCCAGGAGCAACTTTCTCCTATTGCATTTAGTTTCAGGAAGAAAAAAAATTAAAGATACTGCATTAATTGCGTGTTTTTTTTTACACGTTATACAAAAAATAATAATCCCAGAAATTAACGTGTTAAATTTCCCAGCCCTACTTATTACTGATTAATGCTGTTGTAGCTGTTTTATAAAAATAAATAAACCACTCGAGGTTACTGTACAGTGAGTTTTAGGCACTCCTAAAAGGTACAACTGTGAGCGCACACAGTTGGGCATTTACTGGTGGAAAGTTGTCCTAATGAGGTCTAGGAAATGAAAGCAGACTAAATGAATGCTCCACAGAGTGACAGCATGGGAAGTAATGAGAGAGAGAAAGAGAAGCACAGACCGAAGGAATGAGACATGATGTGACAGCAACACTTTGCTGTTGCATGCTGTGTGTACAAAAACAAAGGACACAAAAGTCATTGAGGTACATGACTGATCATACATTATTTAAAATAATGTGAATTTTCTGTCATGTATAATTACGTTATTAAAAGAAACATATCACTTAGGGTACGTTTACACGACAATGATGTACTAAAAACGGAAAAGTTTTTCTTTTGCGTTTTTGAAAAGTTTCGCGTACAGACGACAATGTTGTCAAAACGATCCCCGTTCACAAGGATCCCTGAACGACTTAAAACGCTGTGTTATGCATGCCAGGCAAGTAGTAGACAATGTCACTTTGTAAAGAAACACTACGCGCCTGCGCACATAAGCATTCTTCCACAGAGCGGTGAATACAAACAATGAAGATGGCGAAAGCATCGAGCAATTTTGTCTGGATGGACGATGAGGTTGCTTTATTACTACAATTACTTTGTTGGAGAAGCGTCAATAAACACAAAATCTTGAGCAGCACAAACACAGTCCCGTAGTCCACCATTGTAGTTTTTAATGTCTCGCACGTTGTTTTGAAGTACTCGCGCGCATGCCTATAGACTGAACACGTAATATGCATTTGCATGACGTCATCATTTTCACAAATTCGCATTTTTGTATGTTTACACGGAGATGATAACGGCATCATTTTCAAAAACTTGTACTTTGAAACCCATTTTCAAAAGTTTGTGTTTTCAGGCCCCAAAACGCCATTGTCGTGTAAACGAACAGCCAAAACGCATAAAATGTTTTCCGTTTTTAGTTTTAAACGTTGTGTAAACGGCCCCTTTGGCTACTTATTTTCCGTGTGTTTATGTGTGTAACAATGCATTTATTCAAATTAGCGAAGTAAAATCAAATAAAAATCTGAGGAAAATCAGAAACGCAAGCAATTTAATTATACAGTAAGTAGCCACAATTTTAGCAGTGTGCTGCAGTACAAAATACTTTTACTTCAGTAATATTGTCTGTCCTGTTTTTATGACTCTTTATGACTATTTACTTTCTCCTTTTTGTGAGGACTGTGTTAATTCTTTTTGTATTTTATTGATGTCTCTGCTCATAACATCCTCATTGTATCCTCTCATGTTTGAAAAAGAGATTAAATTGCTGTTGAATTGCTGGGTGATTGCTTGTGTGCTACCGCATATGTTTATAGAATTTGAGTAATGACTGAAATTTCAATTAAGCCTACTAATCCAATACAATGCTAATACAATATTTTTTTGAAAGTATCTACACAAGTCATATTAACCACCACCCTGATAATAAGAACAGAGAATTTACTGTGTCTCTTTGTGGTTTAATTCAGGGGCCTTTCACACTGGCAGTTTATACTGAATAAGAGTATGGTTTGCATGAAAAATTGGTAATATGAAAGCTGTTTTTCGGATCAGGGAGTGGACCATGGTACTGAACCCGAGATTATGCTCTGGTTATTATGCATTCTGAAAGCTGTTCTTCCAAAATAAAGGAATGTTCCAGGTTCAATACAAGTTAAGCTCAATCGACAGCAATTGTGGCATAATATTGATTACCACAAAAATAATTTTTGACTTATCCCTCCTTTTCTTTAAAAAAAAGTAGGGGCCTGGGTAGCTCAGTGGTAAAGGCACTGGTTACCACCCCTGGAGTTTGCTAGTTCGAATCCCAGGGCATGCTGAGTGATACCAGCCAGGTCTCCAAAGCAACCAAATTGGCCCGGTTGCTAGGGAGGGTAGAGTCACATGGGGTAACCTCCTCGTGATCACTATAATGTGGTTTTCGGTAGGGCGCGTGTTGAGTTGAGCATGGTTGCTGCGGCGGACTGAGGCGAATCACTACACGACCACGAGGATTTAAAAGCACATTGGGAATTGGGCATTCCAAATAAAAAAAAATAAATAAAAACAATCTGGGTTACAGTGAGGCACTTACAATGGAAGTGAATAGGGGCCAATTTTTGAATGTTAAAATACTCACTTTTTTAAACTATATCTGTGTTAATATGATTTTAGTGTGATAAAATCACTAGCAAATCCCTTAGTCCCAGGGAATGAGGAAGCGGGAGACAGCGTACTCTGTTCCAGTGAATAGATCTCTATTTACAGAATTGCTCTGCTTTTCAGTAAACACTCTAAACATTACCCACACACACACGGGCGTTTGAAGTACGACTCTCTCTCTCTCGCCTGCTGCCGTCTCCTCCCCTTTTATCTCCGCCACAGCTCACTAGAAATACAAACAGGTGTTAGCACAGGTGTAAATCCTTAACCACTTAGCTTTCCTGGACCTCACCCTCCACAGATCGGTGCTCATTTTTTTCTCTGGACATAGGAGTCAAGGGGATCTGCCAATATCCTTTTGTTAAATCCAGTGTTGAATAAAAGCGAGACGCACCTATGCAATCGAGCAGTTTGTCAATGCGAGGCGTTGGGTAAACGTCAAATTTAGACTCCACGTTAACGTTTCTATAGTCCACACAAAACTGGACTGACCTTTCATCCTTAGGGACCAAGACCACTGGGCTGGACAAGTCACTGTGGGACCCCTCAATTATCCCCATATCGAGCGTGGCCATGAGTTCTTCCCGGACCACTTTTTTCTTGTGTTCCGTTTATCAATAGGGGTGGGAAAGTACCATCACCCCCGGAGTCATCTCAATGTGGTGTTCAATGAGGTTCGTACGACCGGGTAGAGGCAAAAACATGTCGGAAAACTCTTTTTGCTACCTGGCAACCTCATTGACTTGGGATGGTGAGAGGTGGTCTCCACAGGGGACAGGGGTGATTTGATGGGCAGTTTTTAATTCCACCTCCGGTCCTAGCTCCGCCCTCTCTGGAATAACCATCACCAAAGCCACGGGTACCACCTTTCTCCGCGGTTTTAAGAGATTCAGCTGGTAAATTTGTCGTGCTCCACCTCTATCCATCCGTTTTACCTCATAGTCGACTTCCCCAACTCGCCGTGTGACCTCAAAGGTCCCTTGCCACTTGGCTAACAATTTAGAGCTCGATGTAGGTAATAACATGAGGACCTTATCTCCCGGTGAGAATTCTCACAGCTGAGTGCCCCTATTATACAGCCAGGACTGGAGGTGGAATTAAAAACCGCCCATCAAATCACCCCAGTCCCCTGTGGAGACCACCTCTCATCATCCCAAGTCAATGGGGTTGCCAGGTTGCAAAAGAAGTTTTCTGACATGTTTTCGCCTCTACCCGGTCATACGAACCTCATAGAACACCACATTGAGATGACTCTGTGGGTGGTGGTACGTTCCCACCCCTATTGGTTACAAGAACACAAGAAAAAAGTGGTCCAGGAAGAACTCACGGTCATGCTCAAAAAAGTCTATGAAGACTTCGGGGTCGTCCTGGGGTCCCATTTTTGCCAATATGATCTGAGGAACTGCAGGCACAGTCGCTGCTGGAGTACCCCCCTGTGGCAGCAAGCTCCGGATCACCTGTGGGTCCTCCGCCTGGGCTTGCATCAGGGCCTGGAACCATTGTTCCTGTTCCGACCGCAGCTCCAGGAAGGCCTGATGTTGCATCTGGTGGATGCCAGCAAGGGTCTTGACGATCTCAGCCAGCGGCGAGGACTCCATGATGGCGATCTTTCTCGTTTCCTGGGTTTCAGCACCACTGTAGCAAATCCCTTAGTTCCAGGGAATGAGGTAGCGGGAGACAGCGTACTCTGTTCCAGTGAATAGATATTTATTTACAGAATCGCTCTTTACTTTTCAGCAAACACTCTAAACATTCCACACACACGGGCGGTTGAAGAAGGACTCTCTCTCTCGTCTACTGCCGTCTCCTCCCCTTTTATCTCCACCAAAGCTCACTGGAAATACAAACAGGTGTTAGCACAGGTGTAAATCCTTAACCACTCAGCTTTCACCGTACTTCACTCTCCACAGATCAGCGCTCGACCACACCCCCGCCTCCACAATCACTTACTAACCTTTTCTGTAAAGTTATAGCCAATTTTAAAAATGTGTTGCCATGAAAATATGTCAACAAGCCCTAAAACCCTAAAATGACTGTAGAAATTGCAATTTAAATAACTTTACAGCTCAAATAATAAACGTTTTAACAACAGAATTAATGCAAGTGCTTTTATAAAATTGTAAGCCACACATTTCTGCCTTTTAAACCCTCTGGGCCCAATTCACTTCCATTGTAAGTGCCTCACTGTAACCTCATTTTTTTTTTTTTTTTTTTTTAAAGAAAATGAGGGACAATCGAAATAAAATGTTGTGTTAATCAGTATTATACCACAAATGCTCTCGATTGAGGTTAACTAGAATTGAACCCGGAATTTTCCTTTAATACATATTTGTGCTATAAACTAATACTGTAACCTAAGTTGCATCTTAAGACAAATGTCATACCAGAAACCAGCTTCAAAGTTTATATTTACCCCTACATTTTATCCACTTAAAAACCATACTTTTACCCATGGAAGATTAATATGCAGAAATGCCATATTCCCATAAACCAGGCTGGAGGCGAAGGACTAGAACATGTGTGCTAAGAAAATTAAATTATCATTTCTCACCTTTCGAGATGTGCCAGAAAGAGAATGTAAAGTGTTGTAACACTAAGTTCATCTTTGCTCAGATTCAGTTGTAACCTACTAGTCTGTACAAGCGCCCCTGCAGTTTTTGCAACCGCCGAGGTAATAGAAAAGAGGTCACGTATGACTCATCCACTCAGAAACACAGTGAATTAGGGTTTTCAATGAATCCCACTGCACTGAAATTCACAAAGGGATTTTAGTAAAGGGACATAGTAGCACTAAAGCATGCACATGGGGCTATTATTATGGTGCACACTTCACAGAAATAAAGAGACAAAGGCAAGGTGAGAGCCTCTCTTGTTTTAATGGCCTGCAACAACTAGGCAGATGATAGTCAAAGCACTAGAGACTAACTGCTGTGGATGTTTGAAACCACTGACAGCTAAGATCTACAGCTAAGACCTAAACTAGGTGTTGATCTCATTAGATGTCTGCTTACTGACATCTCATCTGACTTTGCTTTTCCCTCACAAAAGTGTGTGTGTGTGTGTGTGTGTCTGTGTTTTGGTGTGTATCCATCAATCATCTTCAGTTTCTAACTTGAGTCCTTCAACATCTCAACCAAGGCCTCCTCTCATCTCCTTGATTATAGCACTTGTTTCTCAGAACTACTGCAGCACAGTTGTCACATTATCGAATGTATTTGTGTGTGTGCTGAGAGGTATGACCTTCACTTTACAAATAATGCAACACTAGCACAGCCATTTGCACAGTTGATTTGTTCCAATGTGTTTTTGTGTATTTAAGACACAGAGGATTGTCATATCCAGAAACTGCCTATGTGCCCTCATGTAAATATTTACTCAAGCAGAAACCACCCTCTCTCTCTCCCTCTCTCTTTTGCCCTTTCTCTCACATCTCTCTTGTTGTACTCTCTCTATCTCTCGCCCTCTCCCTCTATCTCTATCTGTGTAGCTATAGATATAGATATGGTTGTATCGATGTATTGGCCAATGATATTTATTTTGATCATATGTTAAAGGGGTCATGACATTCAATTTTTTTTATAATTGTATTATCTTCCCTGATGTCCACTGATAATGTCAGTAAAAATTTTTGCACCAAAACTGTCATAGTTTAATAATAAATGATAATTTTCCACCCTGTTTCTGGCCCTCTGTCTGAATCGCTCAGTTTTGGCCACAGTGTCTCCTTTAAACTTCAATGTGAACGGCCACTGTTCTGATTGGCTAACATCGTGCAGCCCCTCAAATTCAACCACATTTGAAACTCAATCAGAAGAGAATAAGCAAGCTCTCCACAACAGTATAAAACTACATTTCAGGGTTTACACATAATGCACATCCAACACATTGCATCCGAATATTTTAAACTGTTCACTCAAGCACATCAGCATCATAAACTATCAAACAGTCATGACATGAAATATTCATGAATGAAACTGTTTACTCACGATTTTGCTGTCAGGTCCATGTGTTTTTAACTGCTCCATTCTTCAACAACAGTTCCTTTGCAAAGCTTGAATCGTATTATGACTGGTTCACAAGCAGTCCACGCTGCTGATATGAGCTGCACAAACACAGTCCATAGCACAGGGAAACATGACGCACACACGGGTGCACTGAGGCGCAGATCACGAGAAACGCATCCAAACGGTCAAAGACAAGCTAGTGCTTGTTTACATACACCAGTAATTAAAAATAATGCAGATGGGTGCAAGAACAACAGGGCAGTTGAATGAAACTGAATGCCATCTTTGTTTCTGAATTGTAACTTGACACCGCATCTTTTAAAAGCACCGTGATAAACATGACAACGGTCAAAGTCGTCAGTGTTATGAATGTTATATGCAAAAAAAAAAACAAAAAAAACGGAATAGTCCAGATGGGTCTCGTCTGGTATTCAGGAATAGCTGGTCAAACTAGGCCTGTCTCTCCCTCTCTGTTTACAATGCCAGTGGGTGACGCCAAGGGTGCGATGACACATGTTGTGGGGAGTGGAAATACAACTGAGCAATTTCTCGTGACGTCATGAACACACAGTTTTCAAAATGAGACTTTAATGAGACACCAAACAAAATTGAAAATAAACATTATTTTCAAACAGCTTTCCGAACATCTGCTAATGGCTGAACTAACAGATAGTCCCACCATAAACTCACGCCAGCAGTTAAGTCAGTGTTGATGTGGTCGGGCTGGCTGGGTTGCTTGAGCAAACAGAGCAATATTGTAAGTGCCAAAGAGTGACAGTTTTAACAATTTTCAGGGAGATCAGCAAATGAATGGTTTATTTTTAATTGTCTCTGCATTTTAAGCGTGGATAGGGGAAATTATTTTAGCCCGCTATTGCACACATTATGAAATCATTGTTTTTAAAATAAATGTATTCATTTTTCTTGCATATAATTTGACCTCATTACTAAAATCAAAAACAAAATTAGAAAAATATTTTAATATAATAATTTTAGGTATGTTATTTGGAGGCAACATTGTACAAAAATGGAAATAAATAAGTCAAAGACAGGTTTTTATTTACATTTTAAAAATGTAAAGTTAAAATGAGCAACTACATTTTGTAGATTTCAGAATACAAAAATTTTTAAAAACAACAGTTAACAGTGCTTTTAACTGATGTTATTACACTTATGATTGGCATAATATACAGAACTTTACACTTAATCTGTAATAAGACACAATTTTACACAATTGTCTCCTAACTTTTATTCTCTCGGTTGTCTGCATGTGTGACAAAAGCACAGGTGAGCAATATCTATTCAACTGTTGCACAATGTTCACATTTAAGCAATTCCTCATACTGTAACATATAAATAATAAATATGACTCTAAATGTTTTAAAATAAAGTTTACTCGCTAACAAATGAGGATTATATTTTTGATTAGTGAAGAATCAATGAAAATTGAGGGCAGTTTTCCAGAGCAAAAAAGTGCATCCACCACACAGTGCATAATGGTAGAAAAAATTATTAAAATGACTACCAGGATGTATATTGACCAAGAAAAAGCATTTTGTCATTTAACTGAAAGTCATCCCTTCATTATGTACCATTTTATGTTATTCATTTATAGCCATGTTATATACATCATGTGCTTGCAAAGTGAAGAAAAGGCAACGTGCCTTAAAGTGCCTTAAAATAAAAAATGACACACATCAACTTTAAATTGCACAGTGTGTCAACAGTAAATGACCATTGCTGTTTTATATGTTACTATAATCTAATAGATACACAATTGTTTGACCAATCAACAAATCCCAGTGTTCTACGGTATATTTCGTTAATAAAACACAAGCAAAATGTTTATTCATATTTTGCATTGTTTTTCACGCTCTGATGCAGAAGGTGGAATCACAAAGTCACAGTTTAAACCGTATCTCTATAACACACTCACACACACATTTATTTCTGTTCATATTGTTATTGCATTGTGTGAGATAAAGTGAAACACCCCGGCTGATTCTCAGAACTCCCTCTCTCTCTCTCTCTCTCTCTCTCTGTGTGTGTGTGTGTGTGCGTGTGTGTGCGTGTGTGCGTGTGCGTGCGTGTGTGTGTGTGTGTGTGTGCGTGCGTGTGTGTGTGTGTGTGTGTGCGCGCATTTTAAATATAAGTGGCTACCTGTGTAAACAAATAGACTAGGCAAAGCAGGATCAGGAAAGCAAATTCCTGAAGCTGTCATACTTTACAGACACAAAGTGTTATGTGTGCATGTATGTGTGTTTATGTGAGGTGGAGACCACTGGCCACAGACAGTGTCAGTGCTTCCTATTTCCCATGGTCTGGGGCACAGCCCAAGAGGAATGCACAATCTAACACACATCACACAAACTCCCAAATGGTGAGCAGAAAAGTTTTCAGATTTCAGAAGGACAGACATGCATGCATTTACACACAGTGGACCTCAACTTACAATAGGTAGCAAAGTTGACTTTTGGAATCAGTTTGAATAATGTCTGTCTGTGTGTGCATGCATGTGTGTTTGAATATTCTGTCACACTGGCTCTGCACAGGCTCTGGTGCCACTTAAGTGGTTAGTTTTGTCAATAAAAACAGTTGAGGTTAGAACATTGTGATGGAGTGTTGAGTGATTTGAAAGAGTGTGTGTGTGTGTGTGTGTGTGTGTTAGGGATGTCAAAATTACCAGTACTAAAAAAAAAAAAAAAAAGATGTCATGATACCAGTGTTTCTGCAGTACCGGTAGTACCGAGCACCAACTCAGTTCGATACCTGCACACTGTCTGACTGACACACAACTGCTTTCAAATGCTCACACACATTTTTTGAGAAAATAATAAAATTAAAATCATTATATGTCCTAGTGTGATTATTAAACCTTGAAAGGCTGCAATCTTAGTCTGCACGAGCTGTGTGTTTTAAAGTGAATGTGTAAAGCCGACTGCTAATACACTGGAAGCTCCACAGACATTGAGAATCATGTACATTGTATGAGATGACAGAGCAGAGCACTAATCCGCTGTGAACTGCGCAGCACATGTATACTTTGTCCTGTCGCGATTATTAAGTAATAGTCTGATCGTTATTATTTGATTTAACTGTGGTTATTTATTTATTTTGTTTAGTTTTATTTTATTTTTATTTTCTCCCCTTTTTCTTCCCAATTTGGAATGCCCAATTCCCAATGTGCTCTTAAGTCCTTGTGGTGGCGTAGTGACTTGCCTCAATCCGGGTGGCGGAGGATGAATCTTAGTTGCCTCCGTGTCTGAGACCATCAATCCACGCATCTTATCACATGGCTTGTTGAGCGCGTGTGGAGGCTTCACGCCATTCATCCACTCACCACACACCCCACTGAGAGCAAACCACATTATAGCGACCACGGGGAGATTACCCCATGTGACTCTACCCTCCCTAGCAACCGGGCCAATATGGTTGCTTAGGAGACCTGGCTGGAGTCACTCAGCACACCCTGGATTTGAACTCGCGACTCCAGAGGTGGTAGTCAGCGTCTTTACTCGCTGAGCTACCCAGGCCCCCCATCTAACTGTGGTTATTTGAGACAACCGCGATTATTGTGCGCTTCAAATTCCAATCACATTTTAATGGCCAAATAAGGGAATTTTAAGACAATATATAGGCTAAATGTTGTCAACGGTGCATTTGTGTGTCATTCAGTTGATCTCTGAGCATCACTGAGCTGCACTGCGGATGTCAACCAGCAGCTCCTCCGGAAGAGCATGTGAACCGCTTCTCTCACACGATCTGAAGCACACTCTGTTAGCAGACTCACGCCAAACTCCTGCAAAAATATAAACAAACAAATATAAATGCTCCGGCTTCACTTTAAACGATCACGTAATGGCAAATGTTTCTGGTCATTGTGAGTTCGTATACGCAGTGTTAATGACACACAGTGACACAGAGAAGGAGATGCATTATGGCTCTATTTCTGTGGAGTGATACAATGATGAAACGAAATCTCAAAGGTTTTGCTTCATGAGATAAAAGGACTTGTGGGTTTAATCAAAGAGCATTAAAAAATGTGTGAAAGTGAAGAATTTAGGACAGAAATATTTACTATTGCATAATATAATATAAATATAAAAAATATATAATATAAAATACAGGAGTTCCAAAACAAGTGTTAATGCAAACTTGACCAAAGCTAAATTTGACCAAAAAGAGAGACATATTTTAAGTGTTTAGAAATATTTTGATATTTAAACATTATTTTCTATGTAATTTGTATGTTTTAAAAAGCCTTAAAAGGAAATCATATATCCCTATTTTATTATCTGATTTATATCTTTGAAGTTAATTATGAAATATGCTAATTTATATGACAATTAATCGTGAAAGCCCTAAAAGAAACAATTAATCATCATAATCACAATTATTAGTTTGACAATTAATTGTCAGCCAAATTTCATAGCTTTGACAGCCTTATGTGTACTATATATTTATATAATTAAATCACAGCATTTGCGCTTTAGTGATCACACTGGGCCGTGTAGCGTACTGCTTATTCCGGAGGTGTGACACTTCGTCAAAATAAAAGTTTGATTAAAAAACAAAAAGTTGAAGACAGATGATAGATGCATGAAATTTAAGAAATTGTGACTGAATAGTAAAATATAATATTCACTGTAGTATTAATAATAATAGTAATAATAAACAAAAATGATTAATAATACTAACAAAAGTTAAGCAAAATTTCAGAAGCGAGAGTGCTGTTGTACTGAAAAAAAATAATTATTTGATTAGACACCATTTTGATTATGAAATTAAATTAAACTTTAAAACATGAATTCTGGCCAAAACATTTAACAGATTTCAGTTGGGCCCTACTTAAAAATATTTTTCATATTTTTGCTGTTGTATCGAAATTGGTATCGAGAACCATTAAATTTCACTGATAGCGGTACTGACAAATGACATTTTGTGTGTGTAATGTGTTGGAAGAGGGACTTGATCATCCTGACCATTGTATAAAGCACCTGTCTTAGAGGTATTATAATTTATGTACACATCTGTCAGTCTCTTTCTCTTTTTTTCCTTCACTCACACACTTTCTCTGTGTAAGTTAAATATTTGCTTTCATTAGCTCAATATTTCAGGTTTTTAAAGTAGGTTCTTTAGATATCATATAGGTAGTTATAGCTAGATAGCTACATAAGGCCCTTTCCCATCTACAGTCCTGGAACTTTTCCCTCAGTACTTTCTTGATGAGAACTCTTATGAGGAATGGAACACCCGAGGAGACTTTTCCCCTGTTGCATTCACATTCCCAAAGTAACCACCGTAGTGACGTCATCTAGTATTGACCATTTTTATTCTGACATTATTTGCACGTGCGTTTCAATGGCAACAACAACAAAATCAACAACAGGAGGATCAGAGCTACACTTTTGTTTGTTTAGGGCTGTTTTATACAAACCTTGGCCGCATCAGAAAAAGTAGGCAGCTGCCTTATCAGTTAATGGTTTGAACAACAGTGTTTTTGGATGAATGGAACTCTCTGAACAGTTTATAAAGCGCTTTATTTCATCCTACCTTCATCCATCCTTATACAGCCTCCGAAGGCAGCATTTTCCAGTTTTTGGATGCAGCCTGTGTCTTCAGGTTACAGTTTAAACAGGGCACGTAAGCCGTGCACGTGGTGCTCCGTGCTGCTGCCAGAGTGAGAGGAGAGGCGAAGCGTCGGAAGCGCTCTTTAACCACACAGCACATGCTGAACTCGGCGGACAACATGTTGAAAATGCACTATAAACCTATTTATCAACACGATCTTTTACAATAAAGGCTTTTATGACTCAACATATATTACTGTACTGAAGTATTCACTCATTGACTTAAAAAAGACATCTTGATGCAAGTTAACCACACAGTAACAGGCATGAATACTTCCCTCATGTAAACTAGATTTAATGATGGTCTAGTGTATAATAAAGTTCAATTACCCACTCTTGATAAACCTCTTATTATTTATATCTGTCATCACAGGAAAAATTTTATGTAGTAATCCAGAATTCACTTTATTTTCTATATAGTCACTCTACACAGATGCGAAGAAAACTCTGTGTGTCTCCCGATGAAGTCACTCACACACACACACACACACACACACACACACACACACACACACACACACACACACACACATACACACACATGTGAAATGGGTGATTCTCTTTGGATACTTTGTTTGTTAGATGTTATTTCTGTTAAGGGAAATGTAAAATTAGCGCAATCCTCTCAGTAGCAGGCTAGCAGCTAGTCTGTTTACTATTGTAGCTGTGGAGCGCCTCTCCTTTCTCAGTGCATGTTTTTGTCCAATCACAGGCAGCAGGACCTCCCACAGTCCCCTATACGCTGGAGTAGAAGCTAAAAATGTCCCCTAAAACAGCTTCGAGGAACTATAGTTCCTTAGGTGCGAAAGCAATGAAAAGCAGTAGTCCCGGGGAAAAGTATCTAAAACGGGCTTTAGTACTGCCAGTGGAAAAGGCCCTATTGTTGAAAGTCAAAAGTCCAGTTGTGCAAAAAAGTCCTGTTTTCTCACACATCACACAATGTGTAGCTGAGTGTTTTTTGTGTTTCTGAGGTTTAAATGTATTCTTGGGACAAATGCACTTTTTTTTTTTAATGAATGTCAGATGTTGCATGTTATAACTTTTTTATCAGGGCAGATTGTCACATGTGTTTTTAATGTCAAAAGCGTTTTAATAGATTTATACCATTTATTAATGACAATATTTAATGGCCAAAACAATGTTTTGATTTTACATTTCCATTTTTATTGTGTAGTGAATTGTTTTGTGCTTCATAATTGTTTTACTTTTTAAATTTATCAGTTTATGTGGCAGTTTAATGCTGGTGCAGATTTAAGAGAGATAAAGATTTTGGTGGCTGTGATGGTGCTTCATCACACCACAGTGTTCACATGAAACCCAATGTTCACATATCACTAAAGGTCAACATGTGTTCAGTGAACTGTCTTTTTTTTTTTCCTGGGGAAGAATGGTGAAAATGTTGATTTAAGTTAAAATTACTTATCATTTCAAAAATAATAATAAATAACTAATTATTTAATTTATTGATTGAAGTTTAATTTATTAATTATACATTATACATTTCTTATTTTAAAAAGCATATTAAAATAAACTTCACATGAGTTTATAGAAGTGGCTGCTTATAATAAACCTACTGAAATGAACAATACTTATCTGTGAATTATATAATTATAACATTACATAATTGCAGAGAAATTACGGTGAGTATCTTACCTGACACTGATGTTATTGTGTCCAGTTTGTGCAGTTTCCGCGATTTAGCTCTCCTTTATAATTTTATTTTTTTATTTTTCCATCGGATGAAAAAAAAATCAACATCCAAATTGAAAGGCGTGCAGCAGGCATTCTAGACGGTAGTTTGAGTAGGTCAAAATACATGAGGAGAAGCGTTGTGAAAATTCAATAATCAGCAATCACAGACATTCGCATTCGGATGGGATTCGATTTCTCAGAGGACCATTGAGTTAGCCGAAAAACAGTAGGTAATTTGCTCTGGAATTTTTACAGAGGTTGTGTGAGAAAAACATAGACTTGTCAGATTCAGACAGGATTAAAATCACAAAGTATGTCTGTGAAACACAAATTTCTCTGACCTCCTCAGGGAAAACTAGTCCATCCAGATAGAGCTTAAGATGTTATGTATCTATTCCAAATCATTGCTGACATATCATTTAAATATTACACAAACTCTTGTTATTGAGAAAATGGACTCTAACTGCAAACAGTATTTAGACATTTGTTTTGACACAATTAGAATATATATTCAAACATACATTAAATAATGTTCATTCAAGTCTTTTTTATGCTACAACTTGGTAGTTAAGAGGAGACCTTATCAGGGGAAAAGAGCCCTATGCAGAGTAGCCGTTTGAATTGACTAGCCCGTTCTGACAGAGATTAGCCAGCTAGCTACAGCAGTTTGTCACACAGTATTAAAGAGCATCACAACAATATTTATTGTTGTAATTTTGTGATTAACATTGACATACAGTAGTTTAAAAGCTGAGACTTTTTTTTAAATAACAAAATACAAAAATCTAGTTACTACACGAAAAGCATCACAATTGTGAATTTGGATAATGCTGTCTAACACAGAGCTGAGCAGTTTGCATTTGGACATCCTCAGACCACTTAGTGTCTCAGCACATTTGATGATACAGTATGTGTTTGTACCTGTGTTTAATGGTTGATGAATACAGTGCAGTGCAGCTTCTTGAACTGCTTTAACAGCTATACAGTCTTGTGTATACAATGTGGTGATACTTTATCTATTTTAAAGCAATATCCCTTAAAGAGTACTATTGGTGATTTAAAGGAATAGTTCAGCCAAAAATTAAACTTCTCTCATCATTTACTCACCCTCATGTGTATGGCATTTGTTCTTCTGCTGAACAAAAACATTTTTTGAAGAATATCTGGTCACACTTTATATTAGGTGGCCTTAACTACTATATACTAACATTAAATACATACAAGACTATGTATTTACTGTGTAACCACATGCTGTTCTGCAAAATTCCCACATTTGCTGCTACTGAGGTTGAGGTATGGGTAGGTTTAGGAGTAAGGGTATGGTTGGGGTTAGGGGTTAGATTTAGGTTTTGGGATAAGGGTTGGGTTAGGGTTAGGGGTAACATTAACAGTGTAACAACAAATGCAATTAAATGCAAGTACTTTAAATGTAATTAAAATGCAACAACATGTATTTACATATAAGTACAGTGTATCAGATGGTTAAGTACATAGTAGTTAAGGCCACCTAATATAAAGTGGGTCTGAATATCTCATCTCTGTTGGTCCTTACAATGCAAGTGAGTGGTGACCAAAATGTTGAAGCTTAAAAAGCACATAAAGGCAGCATAAAAGTTATCTGTACAAATTCAGGGGTTAAATCCATATCTTCAGAAGAGATTTGATATGTGTGGGTGAGAAACCGATCAATATTTAAGTCCTTTTTTATCAAACTCCACTTTCACATTCACATTCTTCTTCTTTTAAATATTAAACATTGATCTGTTTCTCACCCACACTTATCATATCGCTTCTGAATGGATTTAACCACTGGAGTCTTATGGATTACCTTAATGCTGGATTTATGTGATTTCTGGAGCTTCAAAATTTTGGCACCCATTCACTTGCATTGTATGGACCTAGCAGAGATATTCATCTAAAAATCTTCGTATGTGTTCAGCAGAAGAAAGAAAGTCATACACATCAGGGATGGCATGAGGGTGAGTAAATGATGAGAGAATTTTCATTTTTGGGTGAACTATCCCCTTGGCAAATTCTGTACACTCTGGTGTTTTATAGCAATAAGTATGGTGTGTTATCTTTCTGAATTCTCAAAGCAATTTATAGAAACCTTGCATGTTTACTTCATTTGTCAAGCATAAAAATAGGTCTAAATTATGGTGATGTTGAAATAAAAATAAAATCAATAAATCAAATAATAATTGTAATTATACAGATGTGCATGAAGATAATTGATGAGATTTGAGCCATTGTTTTACTTCATATTCAACAACAAAATAATGTCTATATTCTAACATCTTTACAGTAATGTGTGGAAAATTGAAAACTGTAAATTTTGTTTCCACTAGTTTTCTATCAAATATTGACATGCATTTAGCAATATGTCTCTATAAACTTAGATTGTTACCACTGAGCTGACAGCATTACAGATGTAGGCTTTTTCCTGACATCTGTGTTTGCTGAGTTAACTTGTAACAGTGTGTCATTCACAGCAAACAAACTCATCATGCAAACGAGCAGTGGTCTTTGCATTTCTAATAAGGCTCTTCTCAGACAATGAACAAAACTGCCCTGTTAAAACCAGCATATGCAAATCAACACCACACTCAGAAATAACACCAACACCAATCCATAGGACTGAGCATGTGTGCTTGTGTGGTGTTTGTGTTTAACTTTTTCTGTGTGATGCTCTTGGCTATTTATTGAACTATTTTCATGATTTTGGATATTTATGCTATGTACTGTTTGAGTTAGATCAGCTTTCATTTTATAAACACATTTTGGATGCAGCAGGAGACTTTTCTATTCTCTAAGCATAATGGAGGGAGCATTATCTGTTATTTAAGATACGGGAGTACCGTAAAAAGTAAAACCCTAGTGTTTGTACTGCCATTATACTCTAAAATGTAAACAATCTGTGTATGCATTGTCTCATTTAGTTATATTATTTACTATGAATTGAGTCCATCCATATTTTGCTGTTGAATAAGCAAGCTGAAAATGTCATTAATTAATAAGTAAAATATAATATTTAATTATTGACAGTTAAACAGTTTCAACTTGCTGTATTTTCTTCTCACCATTATGAATGCCATATCATGCAAAATCTTGCCACTGGTAATCTACTGAATGTATTTATTTTGAATGTTTTATTTCTGTTTTTGTGTGGAGTGATAAAAAAAAAAAAAAAAAAAAAAAAAAAAAAGATTATATAACAGCTAACTGAAAATTAATATATAATTAATATATTTTTGTTTTAAGGTTTTAGACTGCCAGCTTTTAGACTGCCAACAATAATTAACACCATCCACTCAATATAGGGATTTATAGAATTCAGCACTGTAGAATGGTTTTCCAAAATTATTTTATTGCTGTTTTTTGGCTCAGTAGGAATAGACCTAAATGGAATGCTGTAATGGACACTTTTCACTTTTAGTTTGTTGTAGCTGTAATTATAATCTTGGTTATTTTTCCATTGTGCAGCCCTGCATCAGATGTAAAATATCTGCATCAAACCGAGAAAGGACCCCATGTCTGTATGTACAGTATGTATAAGAAGTGTTAAATGTGAAGTTTCTATTTAAAGTAACCTCTTCGAGCAGCCTTAACCTTTAAATCTATGACCACAGCAGTCTATCAAACAACACAAACCCACCCACACGCCATCCTCTCTGCTTCTGTCTCGCTCTCAGATAGGACTTTCATCTAAGTATGGTATTAGCATTAGCTCTACTGGATCACACACACACACACACACACATTCCTGCTCCTTAAAGGCCCAGGCCCTGGTCAACCGCGTTGCCTTGTGAGTATACTTTTCTGACCGCAAACGAATAGGAACGCGATCCACGCATGTGCACTACAACTACTTTGTGACACTCTTTTAGTACGGTCAATGGCAAGTGCATGCACAGACGACCGCAGCTGAGGACCACGTGCGTAAGTCAAGATTATCTAGGCGGCAAGCGGTCAAGCCGCTTGGCTGTGCTGATGATGCAATTTGCATCACACATACTGTGCGCGGAGCATTCCGCATCACGCACACCCAAAGTATACTCTGGCCTTAAGACATGACATGATTGTCACCTTGTGCAATTGTGTGTGTGTGTGTGTGTGTGTGTGTGTGTGTGTGTGTGTGTGTGTGTGTTTTGTTTGGTTTGGTTAACACACAACCGAATATGCTTTACCACGCAGAGTGACAGAAAATGCATTTTTATTTTTTATTTGCAAGAACGAATTTTTTTTTTTATGATAGTCATTATGCAGAATAAAAAAGATTCTTCTGTTTTGCCACAAAATTTGTTTCTGTGATGTCAGTAGTGCACACACATGACATTAGTATTGAACGGTTATTTGGGCATCCACAGTTAAAGCGTACATGCTTGACAACGCCATAATTAAATTAAAGGGATAGTCCCCTTAAGGGGGTTAAGTGCCTTACTCAAGGTCACAGTAGTAATAGGTAAAGTATGGCTCCTTATTAAGTTCAAATCTGCAAACATTTGGTTACCAGCCCAGATTTGTAACTTCTATAGGCAATACAGCACAAGTGCTTCTCAGCATATGGACAAAATTAATGTTTTTATTAATGTGCCCTTAAAGTGATGTAAAGGGACTCTGACCTACGTAAACATTCAGCCCACAAATCTGGGGTGTTTGGGAATTACTCAACATTACTCAGTGCATAATAACAGTTAAAATTAATGCACAGATAAATAAAAAAGTATATTCAATGTAGGGATGCCGTGGTGTAAGTTTTTGACAGTTAGATTACCATCTGAGGAAAAAAATTGTGGTTAACCAGTTTTACAATTATTTTATTATGCAATAGCACTGATGCAAAAAATGCATATCATGTAACAATTGTCTAAACTTTTAAGTCGACGTATTTCTGGGGGATATCTCGATGCTAAGGGAAGCCCTGTAATAAGAAAACTGATAAATACACACACACACAAAGGAGGTAATAAGAGATGCTCCAATCTAGGTCACAACACCGCTTATATGCTCACATAACCAAGCTCAGTGATGTGCTAATGTAACCAGAGTGCTTCAGAAGTGCGTAAATGTAAGATTATTGTGGGTGCGCAACATGTAGTTCACGGTATTAACAGTTTTTTCTTCTGCATCAGATTATTAAAGCAATCCGTTGTCTGTCAGACACCCCAACATAAAGAATCGGCAACAGACTCTAAATACTGTCCACAACATCTCACAAATAAACCGTTGGACTATGAATAATAATGGGAACATTGCACACAGCAGGCAATTTAAAGTCCTATCATGACTAAAATTGACATTTATTGTTGAATACGGTGATGCTTTAAATAATGAGGACTATTTACTTTTAGTTACTGAGTAACTACACGCAATGCACCACGCACTGTCAGCATGCTTAAACATTACCAAAAGTGGCATCTTTAATTCATCACTTTAAAATCAACACAGCCAAAAATATTAAACTTAATAGTTTGTTGTTGGATGACTAGTGAAGCATCCTATCCCATTTGCAGAATATGTGTCTTTCTAGGACTTCTGTCTACTTGTTTTACATCCGTCATCTTCAGTCAGTCATTTAAATGCTGCCAAACAGCCAATTTAAGTCGCTTTTTTGATGGATATGAGTCTGGCAGATTTTGGAATTTGTGTGTTTAAGCTTCAGTTTCACGTGAATTGACAAATCACCCCCTTCACAGCATTCTACACCAGTGATTGTGTTACATCTATGATGCTCTGTTATGCAGCACTTTATTTGACAAAATATAACTCCAATGTTGTATTTTGGATTGTGCTGTGAGATTCTGTATACAAGCACTTAATTTGATAAAAAATAATGCAATATTATGTTGAAAATGAATTGTTATATTTTCATTTTATTTAAAGTTTTAATGAATTTATTTGTTTAAACACCATTTTGATAGAATTTAAATAAACTGTTGATATGGAGTTCAGGAAAAAAAACAAAAACAAAACAAAACAGGTATCGGACTCGGTATCGGCGAGTAGCAAAAATGAAGAATCAGTACTTGTACTCTTTCTAAAAAACAAAATGGTATCGGGACATCCCTATGCTAAATCATTGTACGTGATCATTTTACGTGTTGTGTTGCTCAGGATGGAAGACAGTGGTGGTGTGCATTATTTTTTATTTTAAAAGGAAATATTGCATTTAGGGATTTTTTTTCCCCCTATTTTTTTTCTTCTGTTTTCAAAATCAATGCTGAATAAAAGACCCTGGATGTGACTAGGGGTGCACCAAAATTTGGGCCACTTGCTGAAAATTGTATGTTAAACAGTTACTTTAAGAGATCAGTTAACAAAGATTTTGACATCGAGACAAAGCAGTATGCACGTGAAAAGATCAAGGTTTGTAATTTAAACTTCAACTATGTGAAGGATGATATTTTGCCAGAAAAGAACTCCCATTTACTGCTGATGAGGCACACGCACCCTCTCAGTGTGTTATGTGTGATGAGATTGTCAAGACCAAGTGGGCAACGACTGCAACTGACAGATGTCAGGTGCAGTTTTGTGTGTTCTTTTTTTAAGAAAACATGGCCTATAAATGCTTCACAGGGTGCAGAAACAGGCAGTATCGGAGATTTGAGATATTTGAGATCTGTCATCTGTATGGAAAGTCATGCTTACTGATTGGGAAGCTGTTGCAGATTTGTGTTTAATGGTGAAGGTTTAAACAGTACAGGTGCATCTCAATAAATTAGAATGTCATGGAAAAGTTAATTTATTTCAGTAATTCAACTCAAATTGTGAAACTCGTGTATTAAATAAATTCAATGCACACAGACTGAAGTAGTTTAAGTCTTTGGTTCTTTTAATTGTGATGATTTTGGCTCACATTTAACAAAAACCCACCAATTCACTATCTCAAAAAATTAGAATATGGTGACATGCCAATCAGCTAATCAGCACAAAACACCTGCAAATGTTTCCTGAGCCTTCAAAATGGTCTCTCAGTTTGGTTCACTAGGCTACACAATCATGGGGAAGACTGCTGATCTGACAGTTTGTCCAGAAGACGATCATTGACACCCTTCACAAGGAGGGTAAGCCACAAACATTCATTGCCAAAGAAGCTGGCTGTTCACAGAGTGCTGTATCCAAGCATGTTAACAGAAAGTTGAGTGGAAGGAAAAAGTGTGGAAGAAAAAGATGCACAATCAACCGAGAGAACCGCAGCCTTATGAGGATTGTCAAGCAAAATCGATTCAAGAATTTGGGTGAACTTCACAAGGAATGGACTGAGGCTGGGGTCAAGGCATCAAGAGCCACCACACACAGACATGTCAAGGAATTTGGCTACAGTTGTCGTATTCCTCTTGTTAAGCCACTCCTGAACCACAGACAACGTCAGAGGCGTCTTACCTGGGCTAAGAAGAAGAACTGGACTGTTGCCCAGTGGTCCAAAGTCCTCTTTTCAGATGAGAGCAAATTTTGTATTTCATTTGGAAACCAAGGTCCTAGAGTCTGGAGGAAGGGTGGAGAAGCTCATGGCCCAAGTTGCTTGAAGTCCAGTGTTAAGTTTCCACAGTCTGTGATGATTTGGGGTGCAATGTCATCTGCTGGTGTTGGTCCATTGTGTTTTTTGAAAACCAAAGTCACTGCACCCGTTTACCAAGAAATTTTGGAGCACTTCATGCTTCCTTCTGCTGACCAGCCTTTTAAAAATGCTGATTTCATTTTCCAGCAGGATTTGGCACCTGCCCACACTGCCAAAAGCACCAAAAGTTGGTTAAATGACCATGGTGTTGGTGTGCTTGACTGGCCAGCAAACTCATCAGACCTGAACCTCATAGAGAATCTGTGGGGTATTGTCAAGAGGAAAATGAGAAACAAGAGACCAAAAAATGCAGATGAGCTGAAGGCCACTGTCAAAGAAACCTGGGCTTCCATACCACCTCAGCAGTGCCACAAACTGATCACCTCCATGCCACGCCGAATTGAGGCAGTAATAAAGCAAAAGGAGCCCCTACCAAGTATTGAGTACATATACAGTAAATGAACATACTTTCCAGAAGGCCAACAATTCACTAAAGATGTTTTTTTTATTGGTCTTATGATGTATTCTAATTTTTTGAGATAGTGAATTGGTGGGTTTTTGTTAAATGTGAGCCAAAATCATCACAATTAAAAGAACCAAAGACTTAAACTACTTCAGTCTGTGTGCACTGAATTTATTTAATACACGAGTTTCACAATTTGAGTTGAATTACTGAAATAAATGAACTTTTCCACGACATTCTAATTTATTGAGATGCACCTGTATGTACCCTTAAAGGGAAAGAGGACTCCCATCTGTATGTGACTTTCCCATGTCTGATGAAATTTGTGACAGGTGTCAAAATATATTCTTGCACAATACATGTACATCTCTCTCGAGCTTTGATCCCGTGGTGTTGCCAGGTAGCCAACTCTTGTGAGATTATTTGTGTGTGTGTGTGTGTGACTCATGCCTAAAAATATATGTACCATTGTGTGCTCTCTGCTCTCAATGCGTGTGATTTGAATTAATCTCATGCTCTTCAGTTTAATGAGGCAAGTTTCCATTTACCGGTTGGTGTAACAACTTCCCCATACATGAGTCACAAACTTAATTGCCACCCTCTCTCAGCCTGTCTCTGCTGATTTCAGCCCACCGATCGCTGAGGCCTAAAACAGCAGGCAACATGAGTTTGTGTTGAGTTTCCCTGTTATATTGGCCTTCCTTAGTTTACATGGTTCAAGTTTTTTCCTGTTTCAGAGTCCTTGAGGCAAATGGACACATCTCTCTGCATTTTAAGGGGCCCTCCCCTCTTTCTTTCTCCTCCTTTTTCTATTTCTCTATTGGAGTGCAGTGGAGTGGATATAGCACTGTGATAGAAAAGGGGAGTGTGACAGGAGATGAAATACAAACTCTTGTCTTGATATAAGAGAAGTGACACTTCTTAACAGGGTATTTGGGACAGATAGAATAGTACTGTAGTTTGCAGGTACATAAACCATAAAAAAATATATGCTTACGGTAGGTATTTGCAGCCGTGTGTAAAACAGAATGTAATTTTGTAGTAGTTTGAAAACACTGAGGGAGAAATACAAATGACAGACAGATATGTATTTCTTAAAAAGTATAGAAAGGATTTGCTTAATTGTAAAAATGTATGTAAATATTAGTTTCACTATTAATAGAGTAGATGAGTATCTAAAAATTGTAATAGGAAGTGGATAATTGCATCATTGGCTTGTCTTGATATGTGTAGTAGTAATAATAATAATAGTTCTTCTTATTATAATCAATTATATTATATTTATGGAGGTGTTATGTTTGTAAATAGTGTTTGAAGGTTACAAATCATAATCATAATCTTTTTTTTTTTTTTTTTTTTTTTTTTTGTGGTAACCTAATGTGTTAGCCAATTTGAAAAGCTATTGTACCAACCAAGCCTACTCGCACTCTTTTTTTGTAAATTATGTTAGCCAGCTAGCATTGCTTATCACAAGTTATTGTGAATTGGCCAATTTCATTATTGTCTCGTAATGACAACAATGAAAATCATTGTTGCTAATCTCATAAGCAATATCAAAATTGAATAAAAATTCAGACCAGTTAAATTAGAGAGATTTAGAATTTTAATGGTTTTATTATTCAGTTTTTAAGGGCTGAGAAATTTCTGAATAAACCTGTGAAGGCTGAAAATATTGAACATGTATCGTTATATGTGGCTGCTTTGAATATTTGAAATGAACATAGAAGTATATCATAGATATTTGTGGCTGAGTCGTCATCAAAATATGCCATGCATAATAACTTTTTTTTTTTTAACTGTCAAGAAATTTAATTTGCACTAGTTTAGATTATATATTTGGTACCAGTACAGTATACTTTCTCTTGTAAGTTAAAGAGCACCTATTATGGTTTTTCAAATATTACCTTTCATGTAGTGTTATATAGCTGTTTGTGAATGTAAAAAAGTCTGCAAAGTTTCAAAAATCAAAGTGCACGACAAATGGAGTTATTGACTCCCAAAAGAAAGAACCGATTCTGAACAACTGAAACGAGTCGTTAGTAATTCCAGACTTACTTCCTGTACTAACCTACGTAATTTGGTTAAAAAAACCCGCCTCTGGTCTTCATTGGCTGCTCGCAAACTGCTTTGACCCACCCTCAAACACTACACTAAGTGGTAGACCAATCACAACAGACTGGGACATCTGACCAATCAGAGCAGAGTAGGCTCTCTGAAAGGAGGAGTTTAGAATGAATCCTTTAGAACGGATCATTGAATGAGTAGTTTTTGACACTGGGGAAAAAAGGTAATGCTGCAATTTAAATTATGAGCAAATTAAAGTGTTTTTTGACCTTGGATGCATGTAAATCTATTGTATGAGACCTCTAAAACAAAATTAGGCACATTTACCATAATAGGTGCTCTTTAAGCCATAAGCATTCTTACATTATAAAAGACCCAGAAGCACTTGTGTCATCCACCAGGAAACACATGGATGTCACTTTAAAACAAACAAGCTTCAAAATTTGAAGAAATAAAGATCAATGATAAAATCTTGTTTAAAAATTGACTCGGACAATGTCATTGTTATATTCGTGGTCTGTTATTGGAAAATACATGTTTACAGAAATACTTTTCTGCTCTTATCATTTATATGGATTACAGAATAATGTGTCAATCATGTTGTGTATTAATGACACACAGTTAAGCAGTGTGGGAATCTGATAACAGGCCTGTGAGCTCACATGAGTTATGAAACATTAAGTTGTTTTGAAAATGTGATAGTATCAATGTGGTATTTTGTTGCTTGAAAAAACACAAAATCCACATATTTCCAGTGTTGTTTAGATGTTATAGTGCTTCGATTGTTTATGTCTTTGTATTCGATTACAATAATATGGTATATCATCAGAATTCTGCTTAAACACAAAAGCACATTTCTTTGTTGATTATTATTTGTTGAAAGGAGAGATGCTATACGGTGCACTGTCACAATGTTATATTGAATTGCATAAAAACATATTATTCTTTCTAAAATCTCTCTCATATGTGGTTTATTCAAAGATAGTGTGGGTTTTAGTGAATGTTAAGATCTATGTGCTGATCTTATCATCTGAATATGTACTGAATAAAATACTTCATTAAAAGCATTAAAGCCATGCAGGATTTCAGAACTGTAGGTACATGTGATTTGTGTTTTTAAATGTTCAGCTACTGCAATTTATCTATATTTTTATAAATGTATATTGCATATTGTTTTCACATTTGCAATGTGCATTGATAGGAATACCACAGTTAATAACCATGATCATGCAAAACTGTCATGCACACACAGACATGTGTACAGTAAAGTATGTACACTCTGTGGTCAAAAAAACATTTCTGGTTGTTTTCAGGACTTGTAATTTGTGCTTATCACTGCCTATTTGGTGTGTGTTCATTATCAGGCTAAGTGCGTGTGTTTGATCAACCGTGGGTGTGGGTGTGCAGAATCCACTTAAAGTGTTTTGTAGTTTAAATGTCAAATAATCACATATGCTGTTGAAATGAGATGGTGGTTTAACTCTAGATAAGTATACTCTCTCTCTCTCTCTCTCTCTCTCTCTCTCTCTCTCTCTCTCTCTCTTCAACTTCTCAGTATTGCTCTACAAGAGATAACTCTAAATTAACCTGCAGCATTACTGTAGACTATTGAAAATCATTCTTATGAGTTTTCTGTCCTTTTATGATTTTGAGAACCACATTATTCAGTGAACAAATCTGAAACAAATAGTTTCTTCATACAAGGTTTTTTTTTTGCATTAGTATGTGTGTATTTGATGGGCTGCAAGTTTTTAAGGGTGATTGAGGTTTTAGTGGCATTGTTGATAAGTTCATGTAGCTCAACTGGTAGAGGATGACGCTAGGGTTAATAGAGGTATGCCTTAGAGGAATAGAGGTATAGGTATACTTTAAAGGGATAGTCCACCTAGAATGAAAATTCTCTCATCATTTACTCACCCTCATGTCATCCCAGATGTGTATGACTTTCTTTCTTCTGCAGAACACCAATGAAGATTTTTAGAAGAATATTTCAGTTCTGTAGGTCCTCATAATGCAAGTGAATGGTGACCAGAACTTTGAATCCCAAAAGTCAGCATAAAAGTCATTTATATTCCAGTGGTTAAATCCATGTCTACAGACGTGATATGATAGGTTTGGTTGAGAAACAGATCAATATTTAAGTCCTTTTTTACTATAAATGTGCATTTCCACATTCTTCCTTTGTTTTTTGGCATTTGCATTCTTCGTGCATATCGACACATACTGGTCCGAACTGGTCAAAGGTGGAGATTCTTAGAAAAAAAAGGACTTAAATATTGATCTGTTTCTCACCCACACCTGTCATATCGCTTCTGAAGGCATGGATTTAACCGTTGGAGTCTTATGGATTGCTTTTATGCTGCCTTTGTGATTTTTGGAGATTCAAACTTCTGGTTAACATTCACTTGCATTGTATGGACATAGAGAGCTGAAATATTCTTCTAAAAATCTTTTGTTTGTGTTCAGCAGAAGAAAAAAGCCAGACACATTAGGGCTGCAACTAACGATTATTTTGATAATCGACTAATCTAACGATTATTAGAATGATTATTCGACTATTCAGCGATTATTGCAACGATTAATCATTAGCTCTTAACCGACTATCCAGCTTGTGCCTTGACTTAAAAGGTTGTATTAAACATGCTTACTAACAATAAAGAGGACAAAATCATCTTTTAAAAATACCTCTAAATGACAATCACTGAATTAAAGGAAAAAAACACTTTTTATTAAGTTTAATTCAGTAAAGAAATTCACTGCAAAAAAAATCCTATTTTTTGTCTTGTTTTCCATTTAAAATGGTCTAAAAATCCTAAACAAGATACATTTACCTGAGAAGCAACATATAAGATATTTAGACAGAGAATGTATCTTGAATATTCTGTAAGTGTATTTTGTATATAAGTGTATTTTTTTTATACTTCTGCCAGTGCTGTAAAGTCAAAATATACTTATATTCAAGATATATTCTCTGAAAATAAGTCTAAATATTTATATGTTGCTTTTCAAGGTAAATGTATCTTCTTTTAAGAATTTTTAGATATTTTAAAATATTTAATATTATATTCAACATTCTCAGATAAAAATATTTTCTTCTGCAGTATAGCTGCTAAAGTAAATGTACGTTGTTTTAATGGAGTTTTAGATATTTATATTGGAAAACAAGCCAAAACAACAACAAATCAAAACTTTATTTTGTTGCAGTGTATATTGGGGCGAAGACTACCCTCTCTCACCTTTCTGTTCACTTCAATCCATCGTTAACTCACAAAAAAAATCTCTTCTTAAAAGAGCTGCATATCGCAGATTTTCTTCCCGATAAGATACACACAGCAACATATGTTATGATTCACTGCGTCGTGCACAATCACATAATAATCTAGCTGCAGCAAGCATGTGCGAGGGACAATCTTCCCCGTGTCAGACTTCATCAGCCGGGTGCAGTTTCAATCTCTCCCTGGGTGAGATTGATCGGGTGAGTTCACGCGACTCATAGAAGAGGCGCTGACCGCATAGAGAAATGCCGGAGTTTGCACTTATTTACATGACCTACTGCCTTATTATTTTAACTTTAATAAAGGATACATTGAAGATATAACAGCAGGAGTTTCCTTTAAATATGCTCTGACATACAAGTTTTTAAGCAGAACCGGAACGGCAGCTCCAGCTCTGCTTATTCCACAACGAGAGTGCTTCTGTATTTTTCGTAGTTTGTAATTTTGTATAATTTCCTCATAATTTACGATCTACATCACCTGAAACTGTTTGGAAAGTTTAGAGTGCATCTGGACTGTGAACTGTTATCTTCCTCTCTTCAGTCAGGCGCGAGCTGCAGTGCTGCTCTCACGCGTCATCATTAGAGTTTAATGTGATCTCATGTTACGTTAAGATCAAACGACTTGTCAACAACGAAAATGTTTGTCGACAATTTTTTATTGTCGACGTTGTTGATAATATCGACTAATCGTTTCAGCCCTAATACACATCTGGGATGGCTTGAGGGTAATGATGAGAGAATTAAAAATTTTGGGTGAACTATCCCTTTAAATGCACTGTAAGTTGCTTTGGATAAAAGCGTCTGCCAAATGCATAAATGTTAATAAGTCTCTCTGTGGGATCAAAGAATAGAGATGACTGCTATAAATATCACTGCAAGATATACCTTCTCCTGGTAATGTTACGAGTGCAGTCAGTTAGACCAGGACCTCATTATTCTCCTGAAGTGATTGCTGATCATGTGTCGCCCAGTTACGTAGCAATAGCTGAATAAAGGATTTTAATTTTAAAGTTTAATTAACTTGTTTAGATTTAGTGAGATACAGTACTCAGTAACATTGGTACAAAGATTTAGATGTCTAGGGCAGATGGTTTCCTTCAGTCTCATCTGAGCTGTTGAAAAAGTCACACAGGTGAGGAGAATAGAGCTGATAGGAGCTGAATGGGGTTGATTGAGGTCAAATAGTGACTGGAGTAAAATAGCATTGATTAGAGTTGATTGGAGAGGTGTTCTTGTATTTCTGTCTGGTCTAAAATTCCATCATGGTTATTGTGCCTAAAAAGATGTAAAAGGAACAGCACTGCATTCTTGGAGAAAGTCAGGCCATATTTGTTCATTTATGTTGTAGCACGTGTATTGTGTGTGCTGACTGACTCGCTCTTGCACCCACAGCATCCTCTTCTCGCTCAGTCCAATGGATACATTTTTTGGTCTGCGTTTTCGACGAAAAGCCCTCCAGCCAGGCAGGCGCAGGCGCTCCAGTGTGTCACTTCCTGTGAGTAAAGCACGCCGGCGCTCCAGTGTGGGCCTGCCCTCGACCGGTCTAACTCAAAGACGAAGGTCCAGTGCTCAGCTGCACGGAGGCCTCCAAACCAGCCATGTGCAGGCTGAGCTCTTAAAGTGCAGAAGAGGACACTTTGCCAGGAGGAAGTCAAGTGGTGCGACAGCTTGTCAGACCCCCAGGTTCTCTATTCGACGAAGACAGGCCACCAAACACCACAGCATTCATGCCCAGCTGCTGGGGCCATCACTGCTCTTGGCTAGCGTGGTGCAAATGAGTGACGATCATGAAACGGAGGATAAGAGTGTAGAGGAATACTCTTCTGTTTCTGATAGCGACTGCAGCCAGGAGGAACAAGAGCCAGCAGAGATGGACTTAGAGTCTGATAAGGGTTTGACATGGTTGGCTCAGGGTTTATTGGAGGGGGAAAGCATTCAACCCCGCCCCCTCATACGTGCACCGCGTTGCCTGCGGCGAAACTCCTCACACCTACTTCCCGCTGAGGTGGTTTACCGAAGCCCAGCCTCGTATGGGCTTTACGGACGTTACCGTAGGACCAGTCAGGTACAGGGACTGTATAATGTGGGTGGAGTGTGGGCAGGGAAGCAAAATTCTTTTACTCGAGGATTGGTTGCACTGTACAGGAAGAGCTCCCCCTGCTGGCCAGATCTCACTCTTTCACACACACTTCAGGGAACTTTCTACAACCCTCAGACTGACACATGGAGTGGGTTCCTCTCGTATGTAGAGCCCTAACTATGGCTGTATGTATGTGTTTGTATGTGTGATGGAGATGCTTGGGATCTTATCGCAGAAAGCTGTTTTTGTTTTTCACTGAAATCTGGCCTTGTTGTTGTGTGTGTGTGTGTGTGTGTGTGTGTGTGTGTGTGTGTGTGTGTGTGTGTGTAGATGTAAAGTATGTGTGTCCCTTTTCAATTATGATTCTACAAATAGTATAGTAATAAAAAGGCATCAAAAAATATTTTTTATTGCTTTTGATTAGCATTAAATACTTTCAACACAGTTTAACTGAGCTTAGTATTAGCTTTACTACTTGTGCTGCAAGATGCCTTAGTACTTATCTTGTATTCTTAGTAGAGGTCAGCCGATAGTGGATTTTACCAATACCGATAACTAAGGTGGTAGAAAATGCCGATAACCAATCAATCGGCCGATAGTTTTTTAAAATCAATTTATTGAATGTCAAAAAATTTCCTTAATGTGACAGCCACAGACAAAGAGGCTGCAAGAGTAAAAAAATTTAATCCAAGATGCTGTTTATTGTGCAACCAAAATCCCAATAATAACCCCAAAAAAATGAAGATTTGGTGCATAACTTGGGACTTTTCACAATAAACAAGCCCGAAACACACCGGGGACTCTTATTTTGCAATGACAGTGACTTGTCTCCGTTACAATGCTCTATATGTTCATATTTACCAAATTATGCTTTTTATAGCCTAGATATTCACCTGATAAATGGTTATATATATATTTCACCAGATGAGGTTTAATGAGGAACAAGGTTTATTATTATTCACAAGATATAAAATTAGACACTATTTATGTGCTGATGAGGCATGTTTCCATGGATAATAGGATTATTGTTAAGCATTTTTAATACAACCTTTTAAGTCAAGGCACAAGCTGAATAGTCGGTTAAGAGCTAATGATTAATCGTTGCAATAATCGCAGAATAGTCGAATAATCCTTCTAATAATCGTTAGGATTAGTCGATTATCAAAATAATCGTTAGTTGCAGCCCTAATGTGTCTGGCTTTTTTTCTTCTGCTGAACACAAACAAAGATTTTTAGAAGAATGTTTTAGCTCTGCAGGCCCATACAGTGCAAGTGAATGGTAACCAAAAGTTTGAATCTCCAAAAATCACAAAGGCAGCATAAAAGCAATCCATAATGTTTCCATGTTTCCATATAGTTGCTTTTTATTTTACATCCCTTTGCATCAATTTAGAACACTTGATTGAACCAAGTTGTTCTAACTGTAGACTCCTCCAGTGCCGGTCATACATTTTTTTTTTTTTTTTTTTTTTAAACTGTCAGTGTAGATTTGTGTAGATAACCGATAGTTTAAAAATGCAACTATCGGCACCGATTAATCGGTAAAAACGTTTTATCGGTCTACCTCTAATTCTTAGTTACTTGCTAATGACATTTTACACTTGCATACATTTTCTTGTGAGATGTCAAAAGACTAAATGCACATGCAAGAAATAGGTTTGGTGGAGTTCGAGAGCAGTGAGATTATTTTTTGAGTGCCATGAGTTATTTCTATCTTTCCCTCTTCTTTTGTTCTTTTGCCTTTTTAATTTTCTTAATTTCCATCCATCCGTCCATCCAGCCATCCATCCCTTTAGATCTAATTGAACTTTTTACAGTTGCCCATGTGACTCAGAAACATGATGATTTTATGTTTTGTTCTTTCCATACAGATTTACTCGATGTGCATATGTATGTCCTTCTGTATGTGTATGTTTCTGGGCTGTACATTAAGTTTCTTTTTATTATTTTTTTGCTTGGTGTTGTTTTACAGAACCTGACTTGTTTTGTGTTGTTTGTAGGAAGGCCATTGCCAAGTCTGGTCTCCAGCACCTCTCATCCCAGCCCGCTGCTTCAGTGTTGGCCAAGGGGGATACAGATAGAGAAATCCGCAGCACTGTGGACTGGAGTGTGAGTAACACGAATACAAGTAATCCAGAGGTCAAATCTCCATTTATTTGTACTGTTTATAATTAAACAAGGGTTCCCCTCTTCCCCTTTTATGATGTAAAGTGTGATATTGAGAAGAATTCTATTTCACATTTAGATAGATACTTTGTGTTTGTGTGAGAACAGGAATCAGCTCTGTATGGGGAACACATTTGGTTCGAGACTAATGTCTCTGGGGACTTCTGTTACGTCGGAGAACAGCACTGTTATGCAAAGTCACTGGTGAGTGTGTGTTTGTGTTTGAAGGAATGATGCCGGTATGCTTTTATGAAGACACTCTTAATAAAAGCATTACAGATGACAATGAAAAAGTAAAACAGCAGAAAGTCAGAGATGTGAAATGAGAGATAAAAAAGGAGAGTGAACATAGGAGAGTAAAGATGGACAGAATAGAGGGACACAGGTGGAATATGTGACAGATCAGAGAAAAGATATGAAAGAGAACCAAGCATATGATATTTGGAGGATAAGGGAGAGGGTAAGAAAGAGGATAGAAATGGATGGATGAGGAAAGGGAAAGAGACAGTTTCACTCTCCTTCCATAAAAGTTTACTGTTGCCCCCTGGAGGCTTGATTACAGAATACACTGAATAGTTTGTGGACATTCAAAGTTTCAATTAATTTTGTAACCAAGTATTTTGAGTCTGCTTTGTCCTAAAGGTTTATTTTAGAGCCCGACCGATATGGGATTTTTGAGACGATACCGATTTTAGAGAGGGAAAATTCACTGATTACCAATATGGTGGCCGATATATTTAATTTTTGAGCTGCAATGAAAACAGACCTTTTCTATGTGGATTTTTCACCGATTTTGCACCGATATGACTATGCAAAGGTACTCAGAAGGCTGCTTTCTTATACAAATATTTTTATCAAAGAATATTTTTTTACATTATTATTATACATTGTCAACAAATTCTAGAAATGGACACTGAGAAAATAAAGAATAAATACAAATAAAATAAATAGCTAAATAAACATCAGTACTGTTTAGTATCAGTCAAATGCTGACCATTTAAATAAAGAATAAATAAAAATAAAATAAATAGCTAAATAAACATCAGTACTGTATGTTTAGCATCAGTCAAATGCTGACCATTAAAATAAAGAATAAATAAAAATAAAATAAATAGCTAAATAAACATCAGTACTGTTTAGTATCAGTCAAATGCTGACAATTTAAATAAAGAATAAATAAAAATAAAATAAATAGCTAAATAAACATCAGTATTACTATTTAGTATCAGTCAAATGCCATTTAAATAAAGATAAATAAAAATACAATAAATAGCTAAATAAACATCAGTATTACTGTTTAGTATCAGTCAAATGCTGACCATTAAAATAAAGAATAAATAAAACTAAAATAAATAGCTAAATAAACATCAGTACTGTATGTTTAGTATCAGTCAAATGCTAACTATTAAAATAAAGAATAAATTAAAATAAAATAAATAGCTAAATAAACATCAGTACTGTTCAGTATCAGTCAAATGCTGACCATTAAAATAAAGAATAAATAAAAATACAATAAATAGCTAAATAAACATCAGTACTGTTTAGTATCAGTCAAATGCCATTTAAATAAAGATAAATAAAAATACAATAGCTAAATAAACATCAGTATTACTGTTTAGTATCAGTCAAATGCTGACCATTAAAATAAAGAATAAATAAAAATACAATAAATAGCTAAATAAACATCAGTACTGTTTAGTATCAGTCAAATGCCATTTAAATAAAGATAAATAAAAATACAATAAATAGCTAAATAAACATCAGTATTACTGTTTAGTATCAGTCAAATGCTGACCATTAAAATAAAGAATAAATAAAAATAAAATAAATAGCTAAATAAACATCAGTACTGTATGTTTAGTATCAGTCAAATGCTAACTATTAAAATAAAGAATAAATTAAAATAAAATAAATAGCTAAATAAACATCAGTACTGTTCAGTATCAGTCAAATGCTGACCATTAAAATAAAGAATAAATAAAAATCAAATAAATAGCTAAATAAACAGCAGTACTGTTTAGTATCAGTCAAATGCTGACCATTTAAATAAAGAATAAATAAAAATAAAATAGCTAAATAAACATCAGTATTACTGTTTAGTATCAGTCAAATGCTGACCATTAAAATAAAGAATAAATAAAAATCAAATAAATAGCTAAATAAACAGCAGTACTGTTTAGTATCAGTCAAATGCTGACCATTTAAATAAAGAATAAATAAAAATAAAATAGCTAAATAAACATCAGTATTACTGTTTAGTATCAGTCAAATGCTGACCATTAAAATAAAGAATAAATAAAAATACAATAAATAGCTAAATAAACATCAGTACTACTGTTTAGTATCAGTCAAATGCTGACTATATTAATACTGCCGATTCAAGATAAACAGCGGCAGCGGTGTTACACTGTATTCTGCTATACAAGTTCAGGGGAAACTTTCAACAGTGAAAACCAGACTTTTAAATATTACATTTTATAAATGACACGACTGGAATTGTTCGGTTGAAGGGGGTACCAAACTGTGAATCCTAAACCAAACAGTTTGGTGAATACATGTTTACTCATTAGCTTCCACTCAGCTGACAACAATGAAAGTAGCTGCATGATTAGCTAGTTAGCTATAAGCTCGTTGTCGAGGAGAGTAAAAGACGGACATGGTTTATTCTCACCAACTAGTTAATAACATAGTGTGAAATCAACACTCAACAGTCACAATCCACCACCGTACCATTGTCTGCTGAGCTGCAAAAAGATGCTCTGATGTTTACCTTTCAATCTGATACATTACTGACTGCACAGACAAACTATAGCTGGCTAACAGCAAACAGACATGAGTGTCATGTTTATCAGGGACAAGGTTGATGTTATATTAGTTATATTGAAAAGGGAAAATGATGGGGTCATTGTTTATTAAGTTTCCAGTATGTATTTAACAAACTAGTTTCTGCATTATATGTTCTGAAAAAAAGTTGTCATATTGGCGCATATCGGTAAAATATACGCCGATACCGATATATCGGCGAAAGGCTAATATCGTCTGATAATATCGCACGAGCACTAGTTTATTTATCATGCCTAAACTGGGCTGTTTCGAGACTGTTTAGGAAGTTATTCTACATTAAGTGGAGATCAGAGTCTAAATCATGTTTTCTCTTTCTCTCCCTCCCCCATTTTCCTGTTTTCTTATTACAGCAAAAGTCTGTTGCTCGTAAAAAATGTGCCGCTTGTAAGATCGTAGTACACTCCATCTGCATCGAACAGCTGGAGCAGGTGAGTGCCATTGCCAATGTCAACATAAAGCTAGAGACATGATCTGACACTGCATCACAAACCATACATGTTCCTCCCCTCCCCAGTTATTGGATTGGAAAGCTCCACCTCAGGGGGAGGGGCTTGATGAGCTGCCTCTCAAAGACCCATCATTCAGAGTGAGAAACCCTCTAGCTTTCTCTCAGACTCGGCTGGGGCTAATGGATCACTCACACATTCTGATCTTAGCAGAGATTGATGACTGTCTGGCATGGTAAACCTTGAACATATGCACCCAAATTACAGAGCCCTGTTAACATCTAAAGCCACGTGAGCGCTCAGTCCATCCAGTCTGTGAAGATGATGGCTTTTGTCTCTGTCTGATTACCAGATTTATCATTTGGAAGATGAAAGTTCAGATAAAAGCTGAAATCAGGGCTTGAAGTGTTACAGGTTTAACCGAATAATAAGGAAAGGTTTTCTTGCCAGACATATTCTTTCTCTCAGCAGTATATCATCACTCTCATTTTGATTGGGCAATTATCCCAAACATACTTTTTTGGTACATCTGGGTGGAATTTTAGTTTTCATCCTTGAGACACAGATTCCATATGTGCTGAATTTTGATCTGTATGGTGTCTTATACGTGTCAGGTTTGTGGGGCTGATTGTGATGGAATGATGTTTAATCAGGGATGATTTTAATTATAAAGTAATTCACACTAACCAGGCTAACAAATTCAAAGGCGAACAAGCGCTACTAGAAAATAGACAGTAGGCAAATTGTACTTTAGGGTTGGCAGGATTCTCTCTCCTTTATTCAATACAGTTCTATCCTCATATTCAGAAATCTTTTTTTAGAAATCATTTCTTTCACCATATGGAAATATGGTGCTTAATGGGGAATCTCCAAATCTGAAAATGTTTTCTGGGGAGCAATCAAACAGGAAGTGCTGCTGCTTTTTGATGAGCTATGTTTAATTTGAGCTGTCGTAGTTCAAGGTAAATGCAGATTAGCGTTGTTGAAAATATGGTATTGTGTTTGTCTTTCAGATAAACTTTAGATGTAAACCGTCTTTCAGGGAGTCAGGATCACGGAACATCCGGGAAGTGAGTTTCTTTCTTTTCTCTCCTCACTCTTTTTCTCTTTTCTCATCCATTTCTTGGTTGAATTTCTTAATCTTTGTTCTCACCCAGTCTACTTTATTTTCCTAATCTGTTAAACTGATTTACATACAAGCTGTACAGAGTTCGATATAAACAGCCAACAGCAGTGCTCTGACAATCACTATTATATTTTTGTTATTTCCAAGTTTGATTTTCACATGCTAAGCTCTTCATTTTTGTTTTTTAAAGTTTCATTTTAGCTCTACCCAACAATCTGAATGTGCCCCAGCTGATGTTGTTTGCTGTTTACATCTTGATTCTACTTATATTCTCATTTCTTGCACATCCTTACCTTCTGTTTTCCTTTTACACTTCCCTTATATCACTCCCACTCTTCTCCTCATCCCTCCATCGCTCTTGTCCTCCATGTCCTGCTCCTCTTTTTGCCCTCTGTCTTCCTGTCTTTCATCATGCCTTGATGGGTTAGTGCGCCTGGCGGCGCAGAGCTTTCAGGGGTCGCCATGCTCTGGAGCAAATGAGAGGTGCCGCAGCTAAATGTAGTTCACACACCTCTATTACACAGGTATCACACACGCACGTTTACTTATCTATCTAAATGAGGATTGTTTTTATAAAATAACTATAGACTAATCCAAGCCCCCTAACCCTACTCCTAAAATATATATAATATATACTCACCGACCACTTTATTAGGTACACCTGTACACCTGCTTATTCATGCGATTTATCTAATCAGCCAATCGTTTGCATTGGATTGCAAAGCAGTGCAATGCATTAAATCATGCAGATACAGGTCAGGAGCTTCAGTTAATGTTTACATCTACCATCAGAATGGGGAAAAATGTGATCTCGGTTATTTCGAACGTATCATGATTGTTGGTGCCAAACGGGCTGGTCTGAGTATTTCTGTAACTGCTGATCTCCTGGGATTTTCAAGCACAGCAGTCTCTAGTGTTTACTCAGAATGGTGCCAAAAACAAAAAACATCCAGTGAGTGGCAGTTCTGCAGAAAAAAAAACGCCTTAATGATGAGAGAGTTCATTAACTGAACATTGAACATGAACATCAACTGAGGTTCCTGACCTGTAACTGCATGATTTTATGTATTGTACTGCTGCTACAATATTGGCTGATTAGATAACCGCATGAATAAGTAGGTGTACAGGTGTACCTAATAAAGTGGTCACTGAGTGTATATACACTGGTGGCCAAAAGTTTGGAATAATGTACAGATTTTGCTCTTATGGAAAGAAATTGGTACTTTTATTCACCAAAATAAAGTTTGGTGTTAACACCCTACCAAAGTCAGGACATTAATAATATGAAAAAGTACTATTACAATTAAAAAAAAAAAAAAACATTTCAGAACTTCTTAAACTACTTCAAAGAGTTCTCATCAAAAAATTCTCCACGTGCTGCAATAACAGCTTTGCAGATCCTTGGCATTCTAGCTGTTAGTTTGTCCAGATACTTAGGTGACATTTCACCACACACTTCCTGTATCACTTGCCATAGATGTGGCTGTCTTGTCGGGCACTTCTCACGCACCTTACAGTCTAGCTGATCCCACAAAAGCTCAATGAGTTTAAGGTCCATAACACTTTTTTCCCAATTATCTGTTGTCCAATGTCTGTGTTTCTTTGCTCACTCTAACCTTTTCTTTTTGTTTTTCTGTTTCAAAAGTGGCTTTTTCTTTGCAATTTTTCCCATAAGGCCTGCACCCGAGTCTTCTCTTTACTGTTGTACATTAAACTGGTGTTGAGTGGGTGGAATTCAATGAAGCTGTCAGCTGAGGACATGTGAGGTGTCTATTTCTCAAACTAGAGACTCTGATGTACTTATCCCCTTGTTAGTTGTATATCTGGCCTTCCACATCTCTTTCTGTCCTTGTTAGAGCCAGTTGTCCTTTGTCTTTGAAGACTGTAGTTTACACCTTTGTATGAAATCTTCAGTTTTTTGGCAAGTTCAAGCATTGTAAAGCCTTCAGTCCTCAAAACAATGATTGACTGATGAGTTTCTAGAGAAAGCTGTTTCTTTTTTGCCATTTTTGACCTAATATTGACCTTAATACATGCCAGTTTATTGCATACTGTGGCAACTCAAAAACAAATACAAAGACAATTTTAAGCTTCATTTAATGGGGCCTGGGTTGCTCAGCAAGTATGATGCTGACTACCACCCCTGGAGTCGTGAGTCGAATCCAGGGTGTGCTGAGTGACTCCAGCCAGGTCTCTTAAGCAAACAAATTGGCCTGGTTGCTAGGGAGGGTAGAGTCGCATGGGGTAACCTCCTTGTGGTCGCGATTAGTGGTTCTTGCTCTCAATGGGACGCGTGGTAATTTGTGTGTGGATCACGGAGAGTAGCATGAGCCTCCACATGCTGGGAGTCTCCACGGTGTCATGCACAATGCTCCACGTGATAAGATGCACGGATTGACTGTCTCAGAAGCGGAGGCAACTGAGACTTGTCCTCCGCCACCAGGATTGAGGTGAGTAACCGCGCCACCATGAGGACCTACTGAATAGTGGGAATTGGGCATTCCAAGTTGGGGAGGAAATTTTTTTTTTTTTTTTTTTTTAAAAAGCTTCATTTAACAAACCAAATAGCTTTCAACTGTGTTTGATATAATGGCAAGTGATGTTCTAGTACCAAATGAGCAATTTAGCATGATTACTCAAGAATAAGTTGTTGGAGTGATGGCTGCTGGAAATGGGGCCTGTCTAGATTGGATCAAAAATGACTTTTTTCAAATAGTGATGGTGCTGTTTTTTACATCAGTATTGTCCTGACTATACTTTGTGATCAGTTGAATGCCACTTTGGTGAATTAAAGTACCAAATTTCCTTACGAAATAGCAAAATCTGTACATTATTCCAAACTTTTGGCCGCCAGTGAATATATATATATATATACACTATATTGCCAAAAGTATTCGCTCACCCATCCAAATAATTGAATTCAGGTGTTCCAATCACTTCCATGGCCACAAGTATATAAAATGAAGCACCTAGGCATGCAGACTGCTTCTACAAACATTTGTGAAAGAATGGGCCATTCTCAGGAGCTCAGTGAATTCCAGCATGGTACTGTGATAGGATGCCACCTGTGCAACAAGTCCAGTCGTGAAATTTCCTCGCTACTAAATATTCCACAGTCAACTGTCAGTGGTATTATAACAAAGTGGAAGCGATTGGGAATGACAGCAACTCAGCCACGAAGTGGTAGGCCACGTAAAATGACAGAGCGGGGTCAGCGGATGCTGAGGCGCATAGTGCGCAGAGGTCGCCAACTTTCTGCAGAGTCAATCGCTACAGACCTCCAAAGTTCATGTGGCCTTCAGATTAGCTCAAGAACAGTGCGTAGAGAGCTTCAAGGAATGGGTTTCCATGGCCGAGCAGCTGCATTCAAGCCATACATCACCAAGTGCAATGCAAAGCGTTGGATGCAGTGGTGTAAAGCACGCCGCCACTGGACTCTAGAGCAGTGGAGACGCGTTCTCTGGAGTGACAAATCACACTTCTCCATCTGGCAATCTGATGGATGAGTCTGGGTTTGGTGGTTGCCAGGAGAACGGTACTTGTCTGACTGCATTGTGCCAACTGTGAAGTTTGGTGGAGGGGGGATTATGGTGTGGGGTTGTTTTTCAGGAGCTGGGCTTGGCCCCTTAGTTCCAGTGAAAGGAACTCTGAATGCTTCAGCATACCAAGAGATTTTGGACAATTCCATGCTCCCAACTTTATGGGAACAGTTTGGGGATGGCCCTTTCCTGTTCCAACATGACTGCACACCAGTGCACAAAGCAAGGTCCATAAAGACATGGATGAGCGAGTTTGGTGTGGAAGAACTTGACTGGCCTGCACAGAGTCCTGACCTCAACCCGATAGAGCACCTTTGGGATGAATTAGAGCGAAGACTGCGAGCCAGGCCTTCTCGTCCAACATCAGTGTCTGACCTCACAAATGCGCTTCTGGAAGAATGGTCAAAAATTCCCATAAACACACTCCTAAACCTTGTGGAAAGCCTTCCCAGAAGAGTTGAAGCTGTTATAGCTGCAAAGGGTGGGCCGACGTCATATTAAACCCTATGGATTAAGAATGGGATGTCAATTAAGTTCATATGCGTCTAAAGATAGATGAGCGAATACTTTGGCAATATAGTGTATATATATATATATATATATATATATATATATATATATATATATATATATATACTGTATGTATATATACACTGTATATACACAGTATACACTGATGAGCCAAAACATTATGACCACTCAGAGTTGAAGAGAATAACGTTGATCATCTCCTAACAAGTCCACATGTCATGTTCTGGGTAGATTAGATGGTAAGCAAACAATCGTTTCTCATAGTCAACATGTTGAATGCAGGAGAAATGGGCAGCGTTAAAGACCTGAGTGACTTTGATAAGTGCCAAATTGTTATGGCCAGACGACTGGGTCAGAGCATCTCTGAAATGGCAAGGCTTGTGGGGTGATCCCAGTCAGCAGTGGTGAGTACCTACCGACAGTGGTCCGAGGGGGGACAAACCACAAACCGGCAACACGGTGTTGGGTGCTCAAGGCTCATCGATGTGCGAGGGCAACAAAAGCTATCCTGTCTGGTCTGAACCGACAGAAGGTCTACTGTGGCACAAGTCACAGAAATTAACTTTAAGAATTTTAATTATGGTTGCAGGAGGAATGTGTCACAAAACACAGTGCATCGCACCCTGCTGCATATGGGGCTATGTAGCCGCAGACCGGTCAGAGTGCCCATGATGACCCCTGTCCACAGTCAAAAGTGCCTACAATGGGAACGCCAGCGTTGGAACTGGACCTTGGAGTAGTGGAAGAAGGTTGCCTGGTCTGATGAGTCCCGTTTTCTTTTATATCACGTGGACAGCCATGTACGTGTGCTTTGTTTACCTGGGGAAGTGATGGTACCAGGATGCACTGTGGGAAGACAACAAGCCGGTGAAAGGAGTGTATTGCTCTGGGCAATGTTCTGCTGGGAAACCCTGAGTCCAGCCATTCATGTGGATGCCAATTTGACATGTGCCACCTACCTAAACATCATTGCAGACCAGGTACACCCCTTCATGGCAATGGTATTCCCTGATGGCAATGGCCTCTTTCAGCAGGATAATGCACCCTGCCACGCTGCACACATTGTTCGGGAATGGTTTGAGGAACATGATAAAGAGTTAAAGGTGTTGCCCTGGCCTCCAAATTCCCAAGATGTCAATCCAATTGGACATCTGTGGGATGTGCTGGACAAACAAGTCTGATCCACAGCAGCTCCACCTCGCAACTTATAAGACCTGAAGGATCTGCTCCTAATGTCTTGGTGCCATAGACCACAGGACAGCTTCAGGAGGCTTGTAGAGTCCATGCCTTGTTGGGTCGGCACTGCTTTGGCTGCTTGCGAGGACCAACAGCATATTAGGCTGGTGGTCATAATATTTTGGCTCATCAGTGTGTGTGTGTGTGTGTGTGTGTGTGTGTGTGTGTGTGTGTGTGTATATATATATATATATATATATATATATATATATATATATATATATATATATAGTGGCGCACAGGTGTATGTACAGGTGCTGGTCATATAATTAGAATATCATCAAAAAGTTGATTTATTTCACTAATTCCATTCAAAAAGTGAAACTTGTATATTATATTCATTCATTACACACAGACTGATATATTTCAAATGTTTATTTCTTTTAATTTTGATGATTATAACTGACAACTAAGGAAAATCCCAAATTCAGTATCTCAGAAAATTAGAATATTGTGAAAAGGTTCAATATTGAAGACATCTGGTGCCACACTCTAATCAGCTAATTAACTCAAAACACCTGCAAAGGCCTTTAAATGGTCTCTCAGTCTAGTTCTGTATGCTACACAATCATGGGGAAGACTGCTGACTTGACAGTTGTCCAAAAGATGACCATTGACACGTTGCACAAGGAGGGCAAGACACAAAAGGTCATTGCAAAAGAGGCTGGCTGTTCACAGAGCTCTGTGTCCAAGCACATTAATAGAGAGGCGAAGGGATGGAAAAGATGTGGTAGAAAAAAGTGTACAAGCAATAGGGATAACCGCACCCTGGAGAGGATTGTGAAACAAAACCCATTCAAAAATGTGGGGGAGAACCACTACGCACAGACGTATGCAAGACATGGGTTTCAGCTGTCGCATTCCTTGTGTCAAGCCACTCTTGAACAACAGACAGCGTCTGAAGCGTCTCGCCTGGGCTAAAGACAAAAAGGACTGGACTGCTGCTGAGTGGTCCAAAGTTATGTTCTCTGATGAAAGTAAATTTTGCATTTCCTTTGGAAATCAGGGTCCCAGAGTCTGGAGGAAGAGAGGAGAGGCACACAATCCACGTTGCTTGAGGTCCAGTGTAAAGTTTCCACAGTCAGTGATGGTTTGGGGTGCCATGTCATCTGCTGGTGTTGGTCCACTGTGTTTTCTGAGGTCCAAGGTCAACGCAGCCGTATACCAGGAAGTTTTAGAGCACTTCATGCTTCCTGCTGCTGACCAACTTTATGGAGATGCAGATTTCATTTTCCAACAGGACTTGGCACCTGCACACAGTGCCAAAGCAACCAGTATCTGGTTTAAGGACCATGGTATCCCTGTTCTTAATTGGCCAGCAAACTCGCCTGACCTTAACCCCATAGAAAATCTATGGGGTATTGTGAAGAGGAAGATGCGATATGCCAGACCCAACAATGCAGAAGAGCTGAAGACCACTATCAGAGCAACCTGGGCTCTCATAACACCTGAGCAGTGCCACAGACCGATCGACTCCATGCCACGCCGCATTGCTGCAGTAATTCAGGCAAAAGGAGCCCCAACTAAGTATTGAGTGCTGTACATGCTCATACTTTTCATGTTCATACTTTTCAGTTGGCCAAGATTTCTAAAAATCCTTTCTTTGTATTGGTCTTAAGCAATATTCTAATTTTCTGAGATACTGAATTTGGGATTTTCCTTAGTTTTCAGTTATAATCATCAAAATTAAAAGAAATAAACATTTGAAATATATCAGTCTGTGTGTAATGAATGAATATAATATACAAGTTTCACTTTTTGAATGGAATTAGTGAAATAAATCAACTTTTTGATGATATTCTAATTATATGACCAGCACCTGTATATATATATATATATATATATACACTGGCGGCAAAAAGTTTGGAATAATGTACAGATTTTGCGGTTTCGGAAGGAAATAGTACTTTAACCAAAGTGGCATTCAACTGATCACAAAATATAGTTAGAACAATACTGATGTAAAAAACAGCACCATCACTATTTGAAAAAAGTCATTTTTGATCAAATCTAGACAGGCCCCATTTCCAGCAACCATCACTCCAACACTTATCCTTGAGTAATCATGCTAAATTGCTAATTTAGAAAATCACTTGCCATTATATCAAACACAGCTGAAAGCTATTTGGTTCGTTAAATGAAACTTAACATTGTCTTTGTGTTTGTTTTTGAGTGGCCACAGTATGCAATAGACTGGCATGTATTAAGGTCAATATTAGGTCAAAAATGGCAAAAAAGAAACGGCTTTCTCTAGAAACTCGTCAGTCAATCATTGTTTTGAGGACTGAAGGTTATACAATGCTTGAAATTGCCAAAAAAACTGAAGATTTCATACAAAGGTGTAAACTACAGTCTTCAAAGACAAAGGACAACTGGCTCAAACAAGGACAGAAAGAGATGTGGAAGGCCAGATGTACAATTAAACAAGAGGATAAGTACATCAGAGTCTTTAGTCTGAGAAAAAGACGCCTCACATGTCCTCAGCTGACAGCTTCATTGAATTCTACCCGCTCAACACCAGGGGTGCAGGCCTTATGGGAAGAATTGCAATGAAAAAGCCACTTTTGAAACAGAAAAACAAAAAGAAAAGGTCAGAGTGGGCAAAGAAACACAGACATTGGACAACAGATAATTGGAAAAGTGTGTTATGGATCTTAAACCCCACTGATCTTTTGTGGGATCAGCTAGACAGTAAGGTGCATGAGAATTGCCCGACAAGACAATGGCTAGGTCTACAGGAAGTGTGGGGTGAAATGTCACCTGAGTATCTGGACAAACTGACAGCTAGAATGCCAAGGATCTGCAAAGCTGTCGTTGCTGCACGTGGAGGATTTTTTGATGAGAAATCTTTAAAGTAGATTAATTCAAATTGTAATAGTAATTTTTCACGTTATTAATGTCCTGACTATACATTGTGATCAGTTGAATGTCACTTTGGTGAATAAAAGTACCAATTTCTTTCCATAAGAGCAAAATCTGTACATTATTCCAAACTTTTGGCTGCCAGTGTGTATGTATGTATGTATGTGTGTGTGTGTGTGTGTGTGTATATATATATATATATATATATATATATATATATATATACAGGTGCATCTCAATAAATTAGAATGTCGTGGAAAAGTTCATTTATTTCAGTAATTCAACTCAAATTGTGAAATTCGTGTATTAAATAAATTCAGTGCACACAGACTGAAGTAGTTTAAGTCTTTGGTTCTTTTAATTGTGATGATTTTGGCTCACATTTAACAAAAACCCACCAATTCACTATCTCAAAAAATTAGAATACATCATAAGACCAATAAAAAAAACATTTTTAGTGAATTGTTGGCCTTCTGGAAAGTATGTTCATTTACTGTATATGTACTCAATACTTGGTAGGGGCTCCTTTTGCTTTATTACTGCCTCAATTCGGCGTGGCATGGAGGTGATCAGTTTGTGGCACTGCTGAGGTGGTATGGAAGCCCAGGTTTCTTTGACAGTGGCCTTCAGCTCATCTGCATTTTTTGGTCTCTTGTTTCTCATTTTCCTCTTGACAATACCCCATAGATTCTCTATGGGGTTCAGGTCTGGTGAGTTTGCTGGCCAGTCAAGCACACCAACACCACGGTCATTTAACCAACTTTTGGTGCTTTTGGCAGTGTGGGCAGGTGCCAAATCCTGCTGGAAAATGAAATCAGCATTTTTAAAAAGCTGGTCAGCAGAAGGAAGCATGAAGTGCTCCAAAATTTCTTGGTAAACGGGTGCAGTGACTTTGGTTTTCAAAAAACACAATGGACCAACACCAGCAGATGACATTGCACCCCAAATCATCACAGACTGTGGAAACTTAACACTGGACTTCAAGCAACTTGGGCTATGAGCTTCTCCACCCTTCCTCCAGACTCTAGGACCTTGGTTTCCAAATGAAATACAAAACTTGCTCTCATTTGTAAAGAGGACTTTGGAACACTGGGCAACAGTCCAGTTCTTCTTCTCCTTAGCCCAGGTAAGACGCCTCTGACGTTGTCTGTGGTTCAAGAGTGGCTTAACAAGAGGAATACGACAACTGTAGCCAAATTCCTTGACATGTCTGTGTGTGGTGGCTCTTGATGCCTTGACCCCAGCCTCAGTCCATTCCTTGTGAAGTTCACCCAAATTCTTGAATAGATTTTGCTTGACAATCATAAGGCTGCGGTTCTCTCGGTTGATTGTGCATCTTTTTCTTCCACACTTTTTCCTTCCACTCAACTTTCTGTTAACATGCTTGGATACAGCACTCTGTGAACAGCCAGCTTCTTTGGCAATGAATGTTTGTGGCTTACCCTCCTTGTGAAGGGTGTCAATGATTGTCTTCTGGACAACTGTCAGATCAGCAGTCTTCCCCATGATTGTGTAGCCTAGTGAACCAAACTGAGAGACCATTTTGAAGGCTCAGGAAATCTTTGCAGGTGTTTTGAGTTGATTAGCTGATTGGCATGTCACCATATTCTAATTTTTTGAGATAGTGAATTGGTGGGTTTTTGTTAAACGAGAGCCAAAATCATCACAATTAAAAGAACCAAAGACTTAAACTACTTCAGTCTGTGTGCACTGAATTTATTTAATACACGAGTTTCACAATTTGAGTTGAATTACTGAAATAAATTAACTTTTCCATGACATTCTAATTTATTGAGATGCACCTGTATATATATATATATATATATATATATATATATATATATATATATATATATATATAATTTATTTATTTATTTTTCCTAATGATGCCGTGGAGATTTTGTCTTTCAATTAAAACACAGCTCCTGAAGTGTTCTGGTCCCTGTTCTGCTGTCTTTTCCTGTTCATCTCTCAAACCATCCCCGTTCCATCTCCCAAACATACTGTATGCTTCATTCTGCTAAACTGTTTGTGCGCTTATTAACACAGACTGTCATATTCTATGAATAAAAGAGCTATGTGAAATCTTGTGACCTTTTCGTATCGCAGCCTGCAACAGTGCGACACCACTGGGTTCACCGGAGAAGACAAGAGGGCAAATGCAAACAGTGCGGAAAGGTGTGTAGAATGAGTCTCAATAAGAGTGTTTAGAGATAAAACATTAGAAATCTTACATGCATCACTTAACAAAGGCTAATTACTGAAGTCTAAAGCATTCAAAGTATTTATTAGAGCTCTGTTCTCTAATCTCTTCCTGCAGGGGTTTCAGCAGAAGTTTGCTTTTCACAGTAAAGAGATTGTAGCTATTAGTTGCTCCTGGTGCAAACAAGCAGTAAGTCTCTCAGCCTGTATGTGTTAGTGTGTTTCAGTATTGTAGAGCATGTCAATTTTTGTGTCTGTGTGTAATGGCTCTTCTCTCTCTCTCTCTCTCTCTGTCTGTGTACAGTATCATAATAAGGTGGCATGCTTTATGCTGCAGCAAATAGAAGAACCATGTTCATTAGGAGCACATGCCGCTGTTATAGTACCTCCTACCTGGATTATACGGGTTCGCCGACCTCAGGTATACACACACTACACCCTGTTACTTCTCTGTAGCAGTGTGCTGTGATGCTTGATTTATTCACATTTTATGTGAAAGATCAACAAACTGTATTAGATAATTAAATACATTTTGTGGGTCTGTAAATTATTGACCAGTGCTGTCATCATCTCCTGTGGTTGAATTAAATGCAAAATGCTAGGTGTACTCACCCTCATTCAGGCCTAGCCAAGCAATATGACACACTGGTAACATTTTCTGGTAAACATTTCATTTCATTCCACATAAAAATTGACAAACTGATGCAATTTTTCAAAACGCATCAGAGTTTTACATGCTTTCTCAAAAATATTTAAGAAATGTTCTGCTCTGCTACAATATGCTTTGCTTAGAAATCATTTTATCTGGCCTTGAATTGTTAAACTCAATCATACAGAATTTGTAATATATACTGAATGAAAGAGCTGTTCAGCACAAAATTGGAATAAATAAAAAGTTACAAAATTGGCAGCTTTTCTGTGTTCAGCCACCAGCAACACTGCAGTGTGTTTTAAATACATTTTATTGAGGAGCTGCTTTGTAATAATGTTGTTTTGCTGTTTTTCAATTCCAGTCATCACTAAAGTCAAGCAAAAAGAAGAAACGAACATCTTTCAAACGCAAATCCAGCAAAAAGGGAGCAGAGGTATGAGTCAAACCAAAAAATGGTCTTTGTGGTTCCATAGGATGACCCAGGTAAAAAACAGCATACTATATCTTCATCCCATATGTCTCTCTCTCTCTCTCTCTCTCTCTCTCTTCCAGGAGGCTCGATGGAAGCCCTTCATAGTGAGGCCTATTCCCTCTCAGCTCATGAAGCCACTGCTGGTGTTTGTAAACCCAAAGAGTGGAGGAAACCAGGTCTGTTGATAATGATGATGATACCAGACCAGTCTGACTGTGTATGAAGGTCACATGTATGAAGTGCACTTGTTACAACAACAGTTTGTCTCTCTTTCTCTTTGTCTCTCTCTCTTAGGGATCTAAAATAATTCAGTCCTTTCTGTGGTATCTAAATCCTCGGCAGGTCTTTGATCTCAGTCAAGGAGGTCCTCAGGAGGGGTCAGTACCTGTATATGGAAGCCCTCAGAAGAAAAGTAGTAAACTCTGCCATCAGTATGACGTGTTTATATTGTAACGTGTATGTTTATGGGTCTTTTTTAGGTTGGAGATGTACCGCAAAGTACACAACTTGCGAATCCTGGCCTGTGGTGGGGATGGCACGGTGAGCGAGCGTATATGTGTGAATGTGACAATAATCTGAGAAGAAATTATCATGTGGATGTTAGGTGAGGTGAGTGTGTGTAATAATTATAAACCCCTCCAGCAGGAGGCAGCACTGCATTCTCATCTCCCTGCCTGTGAGCTGAGCAAGAGATGTTTTCCTGTCATAATACTATGACACGTTTTTGATGAGTCACATGTTTGAGGAGTTTTGTGTGTGTCTTGGTTTACCCCATGCTGTCACATCTCTGTAATCTGTCTGTGTGAGTAATTAAGAGCATTAAATGTTGATTTGAATGCAGTCATATTTCATACTGTGACTTTGATCCATAAGGGAGAAGTTCAGGAATAATGCCTTAAGCCCATGGAAATAAGGAGTTTAATTCCACCCATCCCATCACTCCTCCTCCACCCTGCTGAGCAGCTGAACTGCAGTTTTGAGGAAAACGCTCCATAGATTCATTCTGTCTCACGTTTTTGTGAGGTTCTTTGTAGTTTGAACTCTCTGCACTGTATTGGTTGTGATTTTACAATACAAGATATCTAATACTAACTAGTTTATGTTTTTTTTACTGTAGGCACTGTAGGCTCGCGCTCTGTCACAAAAAAACAAACACACACACTCACGTTAAATTATGTTTTGTCTCAGGTGGGCTGGATCTTGTCCACTCTTGATCAGCTGCAGCTCAATCCTTCGCCTGCTGTGGCAGTACTTCCTCTGGGCACCGGAAATGACCTCGCTAGGACGCTAAACTGGGGTGGGGTGAGTAAAACTTCTGTCACAAATCTATGGTAAAGATAGAGAGGTGCGCACATTTGGGCAATATATGAGCATTTTCGAAAGTCTCTGTATGTGTGTCTGTGTGTGTAGGGTTACACAGATGAACCTTTGAGTAAAATTCTGTCTCACGTTGAGGATGGAAACATTGTTCAGCTAGATCGATGGAATCTCCATGTGAAGCCCAACCCAGATGCGGGCCCAGAAGAAAGAGACGAGCAGGTGACGGGCAAGGTAAGGGTTCTGGACCCCTACAGTCTCTTGCTTTGCTCTTTTAAACACAGTTAAAAGCAGCAGTATCATCTGCATCAGCAGCTGAAGTGTTATAGTCAGATTTATCTGTGCTCCACAGCTCCCCCTAGACGTCTTCAATAATTATTTCAGCCTTGGTTTTGACGCTCGCGTGACTCTAGAGTTCCACGAATCTCGAGGTTGGTGTAAAGGCATTAATGTATTATTTATAGCATGTGACCGTATATTAAGACTTTAGAGTAGAATCTTGTTTTCATGTTTGTGTGCATGTGTCTTTTGGGGTTTGTGAGATAAGATTGTTTTTTATGGTAAAATTTGTGCTAATTGAGATTAATTAATTCTCTCTGTCCTCAGAGGCCAACCCTGAGAAATTTAACAGCCGATTCAGAAACAAAATGTTCTATGCAGGGGTAAGTGAGACACATGTACTCTCTCACAAAAAAACGGCCACATTCTCAGACAAGTTAATGATTTTATTTAATATTTTGTTTTAATGGCAAAATAATTATGACAGTGGGATGGTGAGATGCATAATTATTTTTCTTTTTAATACAGACAGCATTTTCTGATTTCTTGATGGGCAGTTCCAAAGACCTGGCCAAACACATCAAAGTGGTGGTATGTACAGAGTTTAGCTAAACAAAGAGCCCTTTGTGCAGAGCAAGAGAGGAAATGGAATGCACACATGGAAATCTGTGTGTTTTGAAATGCTAATAAGGCGCTGTGGTTTTAGGTCTCGGAAGTATTTGCATGTTTGTTTATGTATTTCTTCCTCTTGGGCTTTAAGCACCAAGAAGTGTCTACTTCAGTGTTGAAAGTTTTTTTCAGCTGACTGTTTTATTGTTCTAGAGGCTTAAACTTCAAATGTATTTTTTTTACTGCTTTATCTCGCTCTCATTCTCTATAGTGTGATGGAACAGATTTGACCTCTAAAGTCCAGGATTTGAAGCTGCAGTGCTTGGTCTTCCTCAATATCCCCAGGTAACACACAGCTCTTTATACCTGTAATAATAATCTATCCTTGTATCTGCTCCAGATATGTCAGTGTTAAGTGTTTGTATGTTTGTGTGTTAATGTTTATTGCAGGTATTGTGCAGGCACTATGCCATGGGGCAATCCAAGTGAGCATCATGACTTTGAGCCTCAGCGGCACGATGATGGCTGCATTGAGGTCATTGGATTCACAATGACATCACTGGTATGCTTCACCTCATTACATAATAATGAATTGACCTCAAATCAGAAATATGTCTTTTAGAGTGAAGTTGGTGAATTTACTCTCTCTCTCTCTATATTGTGTCTGTAGGCCACACTGCAGGTCGGAGGTCACGGTGAGAGGTTAAATCAATGTCGCGAGGTCACTCTTACCACCTTTAAGTCGATCCCTATGCAGGTGGACGGAGAGCCTTGCAAACTAGCACCATCTGTCATTCACATCTCCCTTCGAAACCAGGCCAACATGGTGCAGAAAACCAAAAGACGCACATCGATACCACTGCTCAATGAGTACGTGCAACATGTACTTATTTGTGAGAACACACTCATTCGTGGCTGACCTCAAAAGGGTTAATCTCAGTCATTTTCTCACTCTCTTGTTGTTGCAAACCCATATGACTTTCACCACATATTTTTCTTCTTTGAAACACAAAGGGAGGTGTTAGGCAGAATGTTAACCTCAGTCACCATTCACTTTCATTGCATGGAAAAAGATGCAATGACAGTGAATGGTGACTGAGGCTAAATTTCTGCTTGACATCTCCTTTTATGTTCTACAGAAGAAAGAAAGTAATTTGAGTTTGAAGCAAGTTGAGGGTGAATAAATGAAAGAATTTTCATTTTTGGGTGAACTATCCTTTTAAGAACAAGGTCATATTGCAATTTCTGAATGTGCTTTATAAAGCATGAAGGCTCTTTAAAAGGGCAACTGACCAAAATGTCCACACACCAACAAATGTCTGTGTATTTGGTGGGAGCTGATTTTAATAAATAGTCAGAGTGAGCCAAAAGTTTAACTTTGCCGGTTTGCTGTCTCTTTATTGAGCTGTTACTAAAAGTGAGAGGTTTAGTGTGATTTATAAGCTCTCTCTGTCTCATTGCTTTTCTCTGACACTGTAAAAGTGAATATATTACCCTCATAAAAGCCTACTAAGGACAGAGAAGCTTGCTTTAGTCCTGCCAAATTAGATAATCGCTCTCTCTCTGAGGTTTTGTTAATTTCACACCTGGCCGGTTCTGCGGGGGAAAGCACTGTATCGACGGCAGATAGGCCCTTAATGTAACCACCGGTAAAATGCAAAATAACGGAAGTGGAGATGGATTTAATGAGTTTTGTCACAGTAGCGCTGTTTGGTGAAGCAGGAGTCAAGGGCAGAATACTGTACCTAAACAAGACGGCACACTCACTATTACACACTGCAGTTATTGAAAGTTTAAATCTGTGAGATGTTTGTGCCATAGATCCTGTTTGATTACGTACGTACAGTATGTGTTTTTCTGATTGGATTTTTTTTTTCTGTCCAGCAGTCAGCAACCATTTCCAGAAAGGTTACGGATCAGAGTGAGTCGCATCAGCATGCACGATTATGAAGCTCTGCACTATGACAAGGAGAAGCTCAAAGAAGCTTGTGAGTATCAAATCCACACACATATAACATTACACTCACACATTTTCAGTCCAGAAAATACAGTGGTAATTCTTAGTGTGCTGTGGCTGCTCAAGGTTATGAGTGTGTAAATGCAAGCTGCACTTCTATTTTTCAGCACTAGATGTCATCACAACACTGCAGTGAGTTATTAAAGTCTCTTGTGCAGGCGTTTAGTGGGTCTCTGAGAAACATTTCAGAAAAATTACAGACATGTATCAGAAATAGATTTAGCTTTGGTTTATGACACAGAATCTTTTGGATCACATTTTTCTCTACTTTCTGGTTCAGAAGAGGTTTGTGTGTGTGTGTGCATGCGTGTGGTATCCTGCTAGTGTGAGAGTTAAAAACATACCTGCAGATCTATGTTTGGGTGTCTACAGTGTGTGTATAAAAGGACAAATAAAGGAAAGACATGGAGAGAGAAGCTTTTTTGCTGTTCATACAGTTGTTCTGTACTCTCCTCTGTGATACAAAATATAACACTCATTCCTGCATCCCCTCTGCATGCTGCTGTCAACCCCTCTTCACTCTTCTGAAGAGCTTTGACAATACCACCAACTGAACAGAGACAGAGAGCAAACCTGAACAGAATTTGGGAATGACTGTTCAGATGTTGCTAAGCAACCCAACATTCCTCAATGGAAGAGACCTCTCCCATCTCTCTGTTCTCTTTCTCTGCTTGATTCTTCCTGCTTCCCCTGTTGCTTTCTCTCTCTCTTCCTCCCCTCCTTGCCAGAGAAGCTTTCCATCCTCTTGAGAAAGCTCATTTAATTCAGAAATATTGCCGATTGCTCTGAATCCTGTGAGAATCTGCTGGATCTGTGTCCCTATACTCAGTAGGGCATGACTTCCACTCCTTTTGCGGTGAAACATACTGTATCTTCATCACGTCAAGCCTGGTTGGGTTTGTCACTGAAATAAATCGGTGCATAGCTGTTACAGTTGTGATTAGGGTTGCCAATCATCCCGTATTTAAGGGAACAAACTTGCTTTCCATATGAAATCCATACGGATTTGTCCTGTATTTTAGCGTCTAACACCCAAACTGCTAAGAATGTCTCACAAACTGAGAGAAATGGACCTGAAACACACCTTTCTAATGAGTTGTGTGATATATCGGCAGTTGCTACGTTACATGGATGCCACACTTGGCAGAAGTGGCCGGGGGGAAACATCAATAATTGTCAGTGCTATTTTCTGCCAAGTTTTCTGTCAGAAGCAGGAGAATTTTGTCAAACATATTGTATTTGAGTGCATGAAAATTGATTCTTACTATTGTGATTCCAAAACAACAGTAAACGCACATATTCATGACAAAACATAACATTACATTGCATTGCAAATGTCAGTGCTCATTCTGGAAAGGAGACTCTGTAAATTACATTGAGAAAATCTGCAGAAATTTTAGTACAAATCTACAGTACAGGCTTAGTTAAAAACACTTAATGTGATTTTTTTCATTTTCCTTGTGATAACTCTATTTACTGTCAAAACAATTACACTCTAATCCAAGGAAAAATACACTGTTTTCATGTTAAGAGTTTTCACTCCCATAAAAATCCATTATATTGCATGGTTGCTTAAAACAGTACTAAAACTTGTACTAAGATAGTGGCTCTGGAAGGCCAAATATATATATATATATATATATATATATATATATATATATATATATATATATATATATATATTATTATTATTATTATTATTGTGATATATATATATATATATATATATATATATATTAGTTTTAACACATTAGTCATATACTTTCTACTAGGGGTGCATGGTTTACCGGTACTATCAAAGTATCGCGATACCAAAAAAATTAAATGGTACGAAATCATCTTGTTGCTATTTTTGGTACCATATTATAGTATGTTGTCATTAGCTAAATTATATGAGATGTGACAAATTTGAGATGAAATCAATGACAATTTGAAAATAAAACAATCTAGATATGGCAAAGTGTGATCATTAAACAGAAGAAGGATGTAATGCACGCTATGCGCTGCACGCTACAGAATGAACAAAAGGTGCCGCTCTGTCATATGATTCCCACACAGACATACACACGGGTGCACGCATACGCACATACACACACCACACACTGCTGGTGCTTAATTTTCATGCAGTGTGTTTAGAATATAAATGGCTGTTAACACTTAAATGAACTCCTCTGGTGCAGCTCGGAGATTTCAGCTCGAGAGTCGCACGGGATTATCCCAGCATTAATGGTAATTATAAATAACCTGTCAAAAACAGGAAGAACTCAAAGGTCTGTAAAAAATAAAAGTCCCACTAACATGAAAGCTCTATTCAACTGGATATGGAAATTATCGACAAAAAAATATAACTACTGTATAAAAAATGTATATTCAAAAAGTAGCAATAATACTCGTAATAAAAATGATTTAATATTAAATGGTTGTATTATTATTATTATTATTATTATTATTATTATTATTATCTGTAAGCAATATCACAAAGCAAGCAGCCTTGTGCCACAGGTAATCAGATTATTTTCATTAATGTTTTCATTAATACTGTGAAGCTCTGTTGTGCAGCATTGTATTTTACCAAAAATAGCAATTTGTTTGTAAAAAATAATAAAAAAAATAAATATATATATATATATATATATATATATATATATATATATATATATATATATATATATATTTATTTATTTATTTTATTTTTTTTCTGATTTTCAAGAACAAGTTTTTGCGTCCGTCCATGCTGGTTTTCAATCATTTGCCTATGTAAACAAGCTCTAGGTAGACCTCTTTAACCACTGTGCAGCGTCTTGCACAGGAGCGCTGCTGAAAAAAGTCCCTTATTTAGAGCTGGAGTGTCCCGTATTTGGCTGTGGTAGAAACCTGGCAACCCTAGTTGGGATCTCATTAAGGTATTCATCCATGCTTTCACCATTTGCATCTGAAGTGACTTGGACACTAGGATGTGTATATACATGAAAGGACACATTCACCCTCAGCAACCACTGCACAAACAACATATTCCATCATATTCTCCTCCTCTTAATGACAGCAGAGTCAACAGCAGGCTTAGAGCCTTGAGTCTACAAAATGCCTGCAGAGATATTGAGTCTTGTGGAGACTAAATTGCCACATCCTCCCCATCACGTCCTATTACTGTTTGACTTTGTTTCATGAGAAATCTGAGGATTAGTCTGAATGAGCTTGATTGGGTCTCAGCGAGCACTTGTTGGACATGGCAGACACAACTGCCATAAATCATATTCATCAACCCATGAATAGACGTATTAATAAAGACAGATTAATTTGGCAAAGTTGCCGAAGTTTGTTTGTTTGTTTGTTTTCTTTCTTTCTTTCTTCACCATACCTCTCTTCCTCTCTCTTTTATTTTTACTCCTTCTCCCACTGCTGATCAGTATCTCCAGAGAGAAAAAATGTGGGCTAAGTTTTTCACAACACACAGCAGCCTGTTACTGTGAGTGATTGAATGATTCTGTTTCTTCTTTCCATCTTTCTTTTTAACTTCATATTTTCTCTCTCTCTCATCCTTATCTCAGCGATCCCACTGGGTCTCATCGTTGTCCCAGGAGACAGTGATCTGGAAACCTGCCGAGCGCACATCGAGAGACTACAGGAGGTAAAAAATGAGGGGGTGGGTATAACAGATGGAGTGGGGTATGAAACAAAAAAATTGAAATTAGGAGGATAGGAAAAGAGAGATGAGGAGTGAAGTGTTAGAGTTTGAGTAAAGATGGGAACAGTCAGTCACAGTGAGAATCTAATGACGGAGAAGTTTTATTCAGTGCAACAGATGAAATATAGACCTTTCATGTCATCTTATACTGTCTTTGTTGCATTTTTTCTTTTCTTTAGGGAACAGTGGTTAGATAAAGAATTTCACTTTCAGCTATGAAACTAAATGGTTCCCCAACCAATCGGAGCCTTTATCTAGAGAAATGTGCAAATTATGGCTTGTTGTGTTGGCATATGGAAGGCAAAAGCAGGAGAATTTATCATAAAATCTCTCACATACTCACAGGCACACTCACTGCTCTCAGCAGTCTTTAATGAAATACCCTAGGCGGTAAAGTTGTTTGAAAACTGGTGTGATTAGAGTCTCTGTGAAAGTTGGTATTCTTTATTCTCAAACTCAAATTCACATGCTCATATTCATTCAATCAGTCAGCAGATAATGGTTATGTGCTATAGCATCTGCTATGTTAGTGGCCAAACGGGTGTGAGATGTATCTGATATGATGCTTTGTGTGTGTGTATGTGTGTGTATGTACAGTATGTGATATGATCTGATCTGATCTGATGGGTAGTGTGTCTGATCTATGGGGTTTGTGTGTATCTAATGGAATGGGGTCTCCCACAGGACTTTGTTTCGTGTCACCCATCTCTTCAGCGACTGGTGCTCCAGGTGGGTAAGACACTCCAGAGAGGTGAGACAGGCACACCTGGAGCACTTTCAGGAACAAGACTGGAAATACAGCCTGGTCACTTGTACTAAGAATTTGATGAAAATTCCTTTGATGCAAACCTTAGATAATACTAGCGCAGCACATTTCTGTACTCTAAAAGTAGGCTCTGAGTCAGAAATGTTTACTATGAGAGTGCGTAAATCCCCAGAGAGATAAATTACGCAAAAGAGTTTGTTTTCAGATAGAGCTTAACAACATCCCTAAAGCAAAGTATTCCAGAACCCATCCTAAAACTCTTCCACATCCTTCTGAGTGAGATTAGAGCGCTCTAGCGCCTCCTAGACACTAGTCTGTTCGTAGACGTAAAGAAAACCCTCATTAGTATGGCATTCCCTCATGACAGATGTTATGGGAGAAACTTCAAATAGGCACAAATTACAGTAAACTCGGTAAGCTAAATCCACCAGCTCAGCCCATCGTTCCCCAGATATTTCCCCTGGGTCCTAAGTGCTCCCATGTGCTTTGTGTGGATGGATGCTGTTGATCACGTTTTAGCCTCTGTTGGGAATGGCAGCTTTATAGTGATGGTGCATGCAGGTGTTGTAGTCATTTTGTGCTTGTGGATTCTGTGAGTAAAGTCTTTGTAGTGTGTATATTGTGTTTAGATGTGAGGTTCTGACTCAGTTGCATGAATTTCATGGCAAGTTATATACAGTTGATGTTCAAATGGCACTTTGAAGCTTTATTGAAAGAGATGTAACAGGAAATTATTAAAAATTGGTTTGTGTATGCTGAAAATAGTGAAGTTCTGCAATGTACAGATGCTGTTTGTCTGCTCTGAGTTACATAAGATGCCGTTAACGATGACTTCTCTCCACGTTTCTATCACCTCCTTTCTCTCATTCTCAGAAAGGTGATGGGACCAAACCTAAGGCTTTGTCATCACAGAGGCTGTCGCCAAAATGGTGCTTTCTCGACTGTGAGTATTCTTTTACTGCAGTGTGTATGTTAGAATTCAGAGGTACAGGGCTGGAATGGACTGAGGGCTCACTTCTTTTTCTGTGACCAGCACAGTGGCCTGCTACAGCACAGAACCATTATGCTCCTTTAGGATGTGGGCTGGAATTGTGCTTATCAGTGCACAAAGCGTTATATTTTTCCCATGTGAATAAAACTGCAGAGAGTAAAGGTCAGATATTCAAAACATGAATCAGGCCTACAAAATACTTTAAGTGCCACAGTCAGCTACAGTACAGTTGAGAAAGAGCACAAAAGAAAGAGTCATAAGTCTTCATATTAAAGAAACAGAATCTACTCTGACATTTCAGATATAATAAGGAGTATCATTAGAATGACTTTTGTCAGCAGGAGAATTTGAGCTGCAGAGAAAGAGGTAGGAGCTGATTTCAGCATATTAACGGCATGTCTGTCACGATGAACTCTGTGCGCGTGTGCTCCACCAGGTCACACCTGCAGATCAGCACCAGCTCAGGAAATTTATGAAAGAGCTCATTGCTCATACATGCAAGCACACAATTGCTTGCACACCCACACACACACACACACACACACACACACACCTTTATGCCTTCATTTGCATCAGCCATTGAGCCCGCAGGATTCATCAGCTCTTTGGAAGCAATTAATGTCTGTTTTTTTGTTTTGTTTGTTTTTTCCATTAAATGTCAAGGCAGAATTAAAATTTTTCATTTAGTTTTTTGTCCAATTATTTTTATTTTATTTTTTTTCTCAGATAAAGTTGAACTCAGTACATATTGCTGATTATTTTCTCTGACACCTAGCAGTGTAGATGTTGCAAGAGCAAACGCTTTCAGTGACCGATTAAGATTGTAGAAATGCACTTTTCGCAGTCAGCATCTATGGAGCGATACTGTTTATATCTAGATAGATGCATCAAGTTGTACAACACAAAGTTAAAGGCATATCATGATACACTATATTGCGAAAAGTATTCGCTCACCCATCCAAATAATTGAATTCAGGTGTTCCAATCACTTCCATGGCCACAGGTGTATAAAATGAAGCACCTAGGCATGCAGACTGCTTCTACAAACATTTGTGAAAGAATGGGCCGCTCTCAGGAGCTCAGTGAATTCCAGCGTGGTACTGTGATAGGATGCCACCTGTGCAACAAGTCCAGTCGTGAAATTTCCTCGCTACTAAATATTCCACAGTCAACTGTCAGTGGTATTATAACAAAGTGGAAGCGATTGGGAATGACAGCAACTCAGCCACGAAGTGGTAGGCCACGTAAAATGACAGAGCGGGGTCAGCGGATGCTGAGGCGCATAGTGCGCAGAGGTCGCCAACTTTCTGCAGAGTCAATCGCTACAGACCTCCAAAGTTCATGTGGCCTTCAGATTAGCTCAAGAACAGTGCGTAGAGAGCTTCATGGAATGGGTTTCCATGGCCGAGCAGCTGCATCCAAGCCATACATCACCAAGTGCAATGCAAAGCGTCGGATGCAGTGGTGTAAAGCACGCCGCCACTGGACTCTAGAGCAGTGGAGACGCGTTCTCTGGAGTGACGAATCACGCTTCTCCATCTGGCAATCTGATGGATGAGTCTGGGTTTGGTGGTTGCCAGGAGAACGGTACTTGTCTGACTGCATTGTGCCAACTGTGAAGTTTGGTGGAGGTGGGATTATGGTGTGGGGTTGTTTTTCAGGAGCTGGACTTGGCCCCTTAGTTCCAGTGAAAGGAACTCAGAATGCTTCAACATACCAAGAGATTTTGGACAATTCCATGCTCCCAACTTTGTGGGAACAGTTTGGGGATGGCCCCTTCCTGTTCCAACATGACTGCACACCAGTGCACAAAGCAAGGTCCATAAAGACATGGATGAGCGAGTTTGGTGTGGAAGAACTTGACTGGCCTGCACAGAGTCCTGACCTCAACCCGATAGAGCACCTTTGGGATGAATTAGAGCGAAGACTGCGAGCCAGGCCTTCTTGTCCAACATCAGTGTCTGACCTCACAAATGCGCTTCTGGAAGAATGGTCAAAAATTCCCATAAATACACTCCTAAACCTTGTGGAAAGTCTTCCCAGAAGAGTTGAAGCTGTTATAGCTGCAAAGGGTGGGCCGACGTCATATTAAACCCTATGGATTAAGAATGGGATGTCACTTAAGTTCATATGCGTCTAAAGGCAGATGAGCGAATACTTTTGGCAATATAGGGTAATATTCATATTACACAACTTAGATGCACTATGTGAATTAATAAATGGTGAAATTGCCCTAAGATAATGTCTGCATCTCTTTTCTTGTGAAGGTCAAAGCGATGTATGTTGCTTGTGTTGAAAGGTGCGTTAAAGCCCTTTTGCAAATCTTGAAAAGTGAAAAGGCCTTTAGGCTTCCTTTGACAGCATCTCAAGGCTCTGGACATCAGTCATCAGTCATCATCATTACACACAAATCCTCCATGACAACAACCTAAACTGCTACACATCAAACTGGCACTATCTCAGTACTTCCATCTTTCCACCCTTTTTTATCATCCCTCCATTCCAGTCCCTCCTTCCACTCCTCCCAATGGCCCAGAGCAGAACTCATCTGCTCATTCTAAGACTAAAGAGCTTCTGAGGGCTTCATTACCAGAGCTGAGTGCTGCAACATGAAACAGAACATTTTGGAGTGATAGTGACAGCACTTCTGATCTCGGCTCAGTGTAATGAAATTGCTGTCGAAATGATTTCAAGTCCAGGTTTGATTGTCAATGCCTCCGAGCAACACTTAGGGGCAGCGTATATACAGCCAGTGTGTGGGGGAATCATGTGCACACATTGTATGTGTAGTAACTGTTATTTACTGGGATGAGGACAAGCTGTTGGAAGTGTGTGCATTGTATACACTCCCCACCACAGTTCATTATCTCTCTGTGGGGTTTAATTTATTTTGGTGAGATGGGAGATCTGTGTCAGTTTCTTTTCCTGCTCATTAAGAACAACATGAGGGGAGTGTTCTGTGTGTGAATGTCACACACAAACACAAATCCATTGAAACCATTGGTCCAAATACCTGGCTTGACTCTTTTTGGCAAAAAGTGAGCCTGTCCATGAATGTCATGGGTTCACCCAAAAATCAAAATGATTTAACTGATGTCAGTTACTTACCTGCATGTTGATCCAAACATGTATGAATTTCGTTCCCCCTTCGAACACAAATGAAGAATGTTGGAATAGTCACCTTTCACATCTATTGCATATTTTTTCATACAATGAATGTGAATTTTACTTCACTAACATTCTAGCCATTCCAACTTCACTAAGATGCTAACATTCTTCCTTAAATCTCTCTTTGTGTTCCATAGAAGAAAGAAAGTCAGACAGGTTTGGAACATGAGGGTAATAAAAGATGACAATTTTCATTTTTGAGTGAACTATCCCTTGAAGCATGTGCTAAGTGCTTTCTTGTTGAACAGATGCATTGCATTTGCATATCAGTTCATCACAATGATAAGCTGTTAAAACATTATTGTGGTGTAAATAAACACTGCATAATAAGATCAAGAGAACTTTTCTCTCCTGTGGTCCAATTTGAACTTACTCTTGGAGTTGTTGGACATACTCTGTGGTCTGATTTTGTCTTGTATTTACAGCTACAACAGCAGATCGATTCTACAGGATTGATCGAGCTCAAGTGAGTCCTTCATACCAGTCTATCTATTCAATTCTATCTACAATTTTAACAACTTTTGAGTGTCCATTCACATTTATATGAGGTCTGTGTGTATCGTCTTCTCAGGAGCATCTTAACTACGTGACAGAGATTTCTCAGGATGAGTTGTTCGTTTTGGACCCAGAGCTGGTTGTCACAGAGACAGTCAGCACGTCACCAGGCATGCCAGATCTGGTGGACTCCTCAGGAGACAACCCGTCTGTTCCACACAAATTTGCCTTTCCCTCATCCTCCTCTTCTCCACCAAACTCACCTGGACCCAGGTGAGACACCATAAACACACACATGCACAAACATCTGTAGCTGTACATATGCATCTATTGCCATCATTTCAGCTAACCTTTGTCTTCTCAGTATATTTATGCTTTTGATAAATAAGTTCTATAAATTCTACAAACACCTAAAACCAGGAGACTTGTTCGTTATTAGCAGCAGCTAATAACTCAGATTGCTGTTAATGACACAGCAGCATCTGCTTTGGAATCTGCCATTAGGGAGCTATAGTGCATTGAGCCGTCTGGTGGCACTGTGGTTCTCACAGTCGAGCTGCTTTGTACAAACGCTAGATTAACAACATTAATTCCTCTATACTGAGAACTGTAAGATTAACATTCACCTAGGGCATTTATAGTTGTAGCTTCTGAAATACTTTTTAGATGAGCTTGTGCAAATATGTGAGCTAGCTCATACGTGAATGTATTTGCATGTTTAGGGATGAAAATGTGAAATTGGGTGTGTGGGTGTGGATGTACTGTATGTGTGTGAAGCAGGATAATTGTGTGTTTCAGAGTGAATAAAACGGAGCATTTCCTGCAGCGCAGAGCTTGATCCGATACTCTATTTATAGCTGCCTGAAAAAGTCATACAGCACCCCAGCCCCTTCTTATCTCCTCTGTGTGTGTGTGTGTGTGTGTGTGTGTGTGTGTGTGTGTGTGTGTGTGTGTTTGAGAGCTAGAAACAAGGAAACTGAACACAGACAGTAATCTAAATTTTAGAGTGTTTATGTGTAGTAAAGAGAGTGTTTGTTAATTTTTTATATGCATTTTTTAACATTTGTTGTAAGAGGGGTGCTACAGTAGCTGTTGAAACTCACAACAATCAAAATGTGTTTCTATCAGCAGCTCCTACACCAAAGGGTTTAAATGCAATGCATATGTTTTGCAACAGAGCATTTGGACTCTGGGCAGAAGGCAGTGGTGTAATGGATCTGGTTGAAACAACCACAGTCAAGTGCAGTGCGCTGGGCATAAATCTCCTCTGATTATGTCATGATTGTATAACCCATCCGATAGCTGCTTTTATTTCTGACTCCCAATGGAAAAGATTGAGCGAACACTCAATGCACTTTCAGTCCTTTGTGTGTCCTGATGCTGCTGCTGCTGTCATCATGTGTTCTGTAGTTGTGTGGTAATGATCAGTCTTTTGTCCTTAGGTGCTGTGTCTGTTTGAGAAAGAGCACCATGTCCTGATATGCTCTATATCTTTCTGTATTTAAACATCAGAATGACTCTAAAAAAAAAAAAAATCTATAGAGCTCATAAAGCCTGTCCACTTTTTCAGCCGTCTTTGTTCCGGAAGTACAGTAATTTTCCCATTAATTTTTTCCATAGAACTCTTTTATGAAGGACTTTATGAACCAAACCAGCCAGCTCAGAGGTGAATCGCAACATAGCAGAAAAGCATTTGAAAATCAGACAAAAAGTCAAAGGTTACAAGACTGTGTACATACAGTACCGTCTTTCATGAGAGAATGAACTACAATCCCATGAAGCAATATGAATTACATAATCTAATTAAAAACTATGATAAAAAGTATATAAACTATATATTTAAGCTTATTGCAAAATATTGAGATATACACAAATAAATAAGGAATCTGAGAGTGTAGTGAGATCGACTCGATTGCATCATTAAGTCATTAGCTCAAAGTAGGTCTGTCTTTAGAGGTGTACAATACAGGTTATTGTTAAAAATCAATTCCTCTATGGAGAAAATGTATAGGCTTTTTCCTTATATACTGTTTAACTGTATTATTATCATTTTGTCAGCCTTAGATACTTTGATGTACTACCTTTCCCTCCTTTTTTTAGGTTCACTCTCAGACACTTGGGTATTCGACATCAAAGCTGAATGTTTCTTTAATCAGTCTTGTTTACTCTAATAATTGTATATCATTTATTGAACTCTGTTGTGTTATAAACAGCACAAGCAGACAGTATAAACTGTCTTCCTGCTCTTTTACTGTTATGATTTTTTTGGGGTATGTGTCTGGCTTTTTTCCTTACAAAATGTAAACACAGCAGCATAAATGATTTCAGATGTCATTATGGCCATCTGCTGGGCTTTTTGCTGCAAGAGACTTAGACATTTTCTTATTTGTCAATACTTAAATCCGGTGTCTGCAGTCTTAATGGCATGTCTGTTTATGTCTAAACAGAAAGCATCTTTCAAAGCTTCAGAGAACTTTGGCTAACCTTCTTATATTTTGACATCTCTTCTTTCATCATTTTTTCTTAGATATTTTTTATGTTCTTCTATTCATTTTTATATTTTGTGTTTCATCTTTTTCATTTATATATTTATTCTTCAGCACTTTTTGTTTTGGATGCATTTTTTGGCAACTTTTCTATCATTGGTTTGTTTTCAGTCACACGCATATGGCTGCTGATGCATTTCACAGGGATCATTATCCCTTAACTCCCTTATGGAAGAAGTAACGATCTCTAGCCAAGCCAACACTGAACATGCTTTTTTTCAATTCAAAATAATACAGAATCACTCATGAAAGGAACTTTAAATTAATAAGTGGAGGTAATTAGCCTTTGTGGTTTCTCTGTGGGGAGTTAAGGGCTGAGTTTGCCAGGGTGAGCTGTAGGTGAATAAAGTGACAGACAGCATTGTCTTTTTGAGTGTCAAGAAATATTGAGTGTTAAGAAAAATCTCTCTCTCTCTCTCTCTCTCTCTCTCTCTCTCTCTCTCTCTCTCTCTTTTTCATTGTCTCTTGTCTCTGTAATGTTTTTCCACCGGTTATGCTTTTCCACCAAATGAGATCAGACTGCTACAGGGGGATGCATTCAGTGGAGATGAAAGGATAGTCTTGCTTTGTTTCTTTCTCTTTCTTTCTCTCACATGATTTTTATTTTATTTTTTTTCAATCAGAAACAACATCTAAAGCTATTGTATTTTTTTTTTTTTTTTTTTTGTCAATCAAACTTTAATGTGTAATGTAATGTCTCAGGCCAGAAATATATTCTAACCAAATGCAGACACGAATTCATGTCCAACGGATTGGAAGTACTGTATGTGTTCCTGTTATACCTACAGTACTAGCTGCATTGCTGTGGTGGTAACAAATCTCAGTGCTTAAGGGAGCTGTGCCATTAAACTGGGTGTGTTGTTATTCTGGTAGACTTCAAGTAACTTACTCTGCAAGTTTCTCTTCAAAACCTGATAGAGAAAAATGACCTTATAAGTCAGTTTACACCAATAACTGCCATAGCACAGCCATTGTGACAGTGCTTAGAATGTAATCTGTACTTTGAATTGCTGCCTGACACATTTTAGAATGCAGCAACGTATGAAATTGAGATCACAAATCACAGCAGTAATTTTCATTTAATATTTTAGACTTTTGATAGTTGCTGAAATAACGACTGGCCTTTGCTAAAGGAGCTCAGTCCCATTTTAGAGATATAGTCAAATATTCCACTTGATAATGTCTCTCTCTCTCTCTCTCTTTCTCTCTCTATGTGTCTCTTTCTCTCTGCCTCTTTCCTTGTTTCTTTAGGGTTGCGGAGCTCCAAAGGAAGCGTGTTTCCAGTGACAGTTCTGTGGCAGAAGCTCTTGCACACAGTGCAGTGTCACACAGTGACTCACTCAGATCAGCCAAACCAGCTCTCAGCAGGTAAGAGGAACAGAAAGAACATTTATGCTCTTCCAGAACATGTATAGTATCTGAAACTAGAGCCACATGAATAAAGCCTGCTGACACAATGTTTTTTTTCTTAAATTGTTCTTTCTCTTTATGATTACATTTAAATGATCCAAAGCAGAGGAATGATTTCTGTAATAGCTATGAGAAATGCTGATCTGTGAATCTTATGTGGTTCTGTGAGAGAGTTCTCTCTAGCTAATCTTTATTACAGCAAAAAAAAAAAAAAAAGAAAAAAAGAGCTGACTCCTCTCCCTTTTTTTGTTTTTTTCTTGAATAATGGCCATGAACTGGGTTTGATGGTATGGGCGGTATGACAGTATACCTTGCAATGGTAAAAACATGGAGCAATGCAAAAATACAGAGTGTTATGTGTCTCAAATATGTTGAAATGAGGAAGGACGTTTATTAATGGATGTTGCAGAGCAACGTTGCAGCTTGTTGCATTAATACACTGAAAAAAAATATTGTTTTCCTGTAAAAATATCTAAACATTCTTTAAAAAACAAAAAGAAAGATTTACTTGACAAGCAAAATTGCATAAGATATTTTATCTTGTTTACAAAGAAATCTGATTAAATATAGTGAGGTTTATGCTTAACACATGAAAAAAACTATTTGCCAGTGGGGTAAGAAAAGTAAACTTACTTCAAAGGGAGAACAAATATATCTTTCTTACCCCACTGGCAGATTTTTTTCTTGTTTTAAGCATGAAGTTTACTAGATTTTGTCAGATTTCTCTGAAAACAAGACATAACAAGGCCATACCGCTTGTCAAGTAAACATATCTTGTTTTAAGAATATTTAAATATTTATACTGGAAAACAAGACAAAAATACTAATTAAGAAAATTATGTTTTTGCGGTGTATTGAATTCATCTGATGTTGAAGTTGCCTAGTTAATGAAACGCCACTTAAAATGAGTGTGCAGGAGAAGATTTTAAATTCCGGACATTTTCAGAGACAGGGGAAGAAATAGTTGGAACATTGCAGTGTTCAGCTTCTTCAAAATTCAGTGGAAGAAAAGTTTCACAGCTTTAATTCAGTCCAAGCCAATCTGAGAACGCAATGGCTGGTATACACTCCAAGCGTATTTTACCATTTGTCTTCACACGGAGGTCTGTAGCTGACATTAAATCACAGTTCAGCTTAAACCGCAAAAGACAGAAGATTGAAGGAGACTAGTAAAGGGTGTCAGCACCAGCGATCTTTAAATGAAACATTGACACGCTTCCAATACAGCAAAGCTCCATGTGTGAGGGAGCCTCAGGGAGGACAGATAGACCTTATGAATGCATGCATCACCTTATTTTTATTAAATGTATGTTTTAATCTTTATTTTGTGTCACTGTTTCATGATGAAGTATATCGATATCCAGTACATGTATGTTGACGTGTAAGAGCATAAGTAGAAGAGCTGCCAAAGATGAGTTATAATGTTTAAAATAGATTAAATATACAGTATAGTGTTGTTAAATATATTTTAGCACATTTATTTATTTATTTATTTTGATAATAAAACTGCTTCATTCTGTTATGTGATTTTTAAAGAAGGGCTCATTTATTTATAATTCAATCCATGTGGTACATTTAACAAGAGTAAAGACATTTGCAATCGTTGTATGGTGGCTCTGAACGCTGTAACCGGAAATGCTTGAGCCGCACTACGTAGAACGCAGAAGCAGTTGTGCAAGTAGTCCATTTGATGTGATGGCTTGTTCATCTGCATGTGTGGCTCCCAATGATTTTCAGGTGTTAGCTTCTTTAAAATAATCACTGGCCAGGCAGTGGGAGACAGAGCGCCCATTAGCACCCCTCAGTGGGAGGTGTTAATCACTTGACTGTCTGGACTCCCATCTGTGTTAATGCCTTGAAACACTGAAAATACACATCCAGCATGAAATTATCACTGGCTGTAGGTGGGGCGGGAACACACCACCAAGGCAGTGACCAATGAGTGCAGTTCATGTGTAAAGTGTTTTTTGCCGGAGGATGGAAGCAATGCAGAAAAAGCATAGCGTCTGAAAAGCACTCGTTGACGGTGCATTTGGAGAAGTTCATTGCTCTTTGGAGTCAGCACATATTTCTGTATGACATATCTCATATGTCATATCATGACAGACCATTAAAAGAAAAAAAGTTGTTGGAGATCACTGCCGAACTCAATGTACGTGGTAAGGAACCGTTTAAATGTACAATAACGATTATGAGTAGCCAGGTTGTAATTAAAATCTATACTACTGCTGTAGTGATAAGGCACAGAACAAAGTCAAAGGCAGTCGTTAAGTGTGAAACGTTCCCTCCGTTTTTAATCGGTAAATGTAACGGGCTCACTGACTAGGAGGGCAAGATTAGCGAAAACATTCATTTAAGTGTGACACCTCCCACCCAATTCAAGTTGTTCTGAGTCTGCTAGTGTAGAGCCAGCTTAAGTCATCATCAGTGCTTGCCACACATCTGAAGTTCGAATGCACAGTTTTCCATTTAGAATGTGCATTTTTCTTTTTCTTAAATTTGACCAACATTCGAGTTTTGAATTTTAATTTGACAACCTTAAAGAGAACCGATTTCTGGAAACAGATAAAAATGTAAAAAGGCTGCTGGTCTTGAAATGTTACAGTAGCTTTCACTGCACAGAAGACTGTAAGGTTATCACTGCCTGACTGCTTTCTAGTCAGAAACCACAATCACAGATCTCCCCCTTGTGTGAAATCAGCTCTGTAAAGCAGCGAGGGCTCTTCTGGGTTCACACTCTCTTGTGTGTTACTTAATGACAGGCTCTTTGGAACCTATTAAGTTCTTTTAGGGTCAGTGATAGCTCAGATCTATAAAAAAAAAAGGAAATTTTGCTAAAAGAAACTGCATTGTCAGTATAGATGTCTGTGGTGTGTTATGTAACAATTGTATTAGTAATGAACCGGTTTGCTCCAGTGGCATCGGAGCCACAACCCTGCCTGAAGGGAGGAATCATTGCTCCAGACCTGAGATAATAATATCACTACTGTTTGTCATGGTGAAATGTGTCTGTTATATTACATCACATGCACATATATGCTCTCAAAGGCCAAACCACAAAATGTCACTGAAACCAGTGTGACACCCTGTCAATTCAAACACACGGTTCTATTCACACTGTTTATTTTGTCTGTTATCACTGTAATCACTCTTATGTTAAAATATTTTTTGTTTATGTTCATGTCTTCATCATTTTGATCTTATGTTCCCATTCATTTACATTAGTTTTTTAATTTAATTTGGTCTTTTGTTGTTGTTGTTGTTTTTATTTTTTTTATTTTTGAAGGGCTAGGGGTGTTCATCGCTCAAACACAACAGCAGCAGATTTCAAACCTACCAGCAGGTGAGACAAAGCTCTCCTCCACTTTGTTTCTGTATTCCTCCCATCTCTGTACCTTTTACATTGTCTTTTTTCAGAGCTGCTGTAGATATTAGTGTTAGAAGTGTTCAAAGAGCAGCTCTGCTCTTTTTGTCCCAGAGGATATTGTTTCTGGGGGCCTGTTGCTCTTCCTATCGTGGTCTATGAGTAGTGTCATTGCTGCAATGAGGAAATTAACTCCAGCACAGCAGGTCCAGATTATTATTTTTACTGGCCTATTCTGTTCCTTATTAAGCCCAAGCTGTCTTTCCTGACACAGCTTCAAAGCACACTCAAACTGGCAAAGTTTTGCTGAAACATAGAACAATCAGAGTATAATAAAGTCTGGGCTGGTCAGATCTGGTCTGGTCTGGTCTAATTGAGTCTGTGCTGGCCCTGTCTAGTCAATTCTAGTTTGGTTGGCATGATTTGGTTCTTGTTCCGTCCATTTCCTCTGACTGCTGTTTGTTGGAAAACAATTTGTTCCTGCAGAGAGATTCTGGACAGGTCTAGCATGGCTTAGACAAGCACAGAGACAGCCTACAAACCTGTCTATTTTATGAAGGGGTCTGCTCTTATGTACAGTGTCACTATGGGGCAAATTCACTTAACAGTTGCGCCACTTTTGCGGCTGGTATTTCAGTGTAAAAATGATTATATTTCAAAAAATGATCAAAAATGATCTATTTCAGCACTGAATTTGCCAGCTTTAAAGGAATGTTCTGGGTTCAATACAAATTAAGCTCAATTGACAGCATTTGTGGTGTAATGTTGATTACCAAAAAAATTTATCTAAACTCTTTACTTTAAAAAAAGCACAAATCTGGGTTACTGTGAGGCACTTACAAGAGAAGTGAATGGGGGCCAATCTGTAAATGTTAAAATACTCACTGTTTCAAAAGTATAGCCGCAAGACATAAACAGTGTGCGTGCTAACATGATTTTAGTGCGATAAAATCACTTACAAACCTTTCCTGTGTAAAGTTATAGGCAATTTTACAACTCGTTGCCATGACGACGTAAACCCTAAAATGACTCTAAAAACGATGATTTAAACAATTTTACAGCTCTAATAATACACGTGTTTTAACAGATGAATTAATGTGTGCTTTTATAAAATTATAAGCATCACATTTCTGCCTTTAAACCCTCCAAAATAATTAAGTTGAGTAAGTACATCACTGTAACCTCTTTTTTTTTATTACATTTTTTCCCATGTGGGGGAATTTTTTTTTAAAGAAAAGGAGGAACGGGTTGAAATTAGTTTTTGTGGTAATCAACATTATGCTACAAATGCTGTTGATTGAGCTGAACTTGTATTGAACCCGGAACCACCTCTAAAGCAGGAAAATTCAGCGCTGAAATAGAGCTGCATCTGATTCAGTATTTTCCTTTCCACACAAACATGCATCCTTTCTATATACTATACATAAGGCTCACTATAGATTCAGCTTTATTCACAAAACTGCCCACCGCTGTGAACACCGCATTATTATTGCATGAGGAAAGCAGGCGGTTAACTGAATTTTATTCAAAATAGATATGAACATTTTCTATCGATCATGGAGGTAAAATCAAATAAAAATTATATATTGATGAAATGACGGAGAAGAGCGTTATAATCTGACAAATATCCAGATGTGTGGTGAAGTCAAGTGCACTTTCTGTGAAAGAGATTCAGGTGTTCTGCATTGGTTTTGTGGGCATGTTTACGCTGTTGCATGAAATGCATACAGTATATCCTTTAGGGAATTGAATGCTGAACCAGTGCAGGCAATGCATGCAATAAACAGTGCTTTTACCGGCTCCAATTCATTCTTAGTTTATTTCCTCCATCTCCTCTATTCCCTACATTGTATAGCTCATCAGTACCTCAAATCAGGCTAAAAAGTTTGATTAAACAATAAGCTTCTTGCCCAGGGACATTGATTGGCTTTCTGTTGTTGTTTGATTTTGAATTGGATGTCTTGTTTTTCTGTCATACATAAATTAGGGATTTGTATTGTCTTTTGAAATGGAATTAAAGCCCGACCCAGGAGACAATGAGACGGATTCACATCTGATACTCAAAATAAATAACAACGCAAGAGAGAGAGAAATTAGCCCTGTGTTTCCCGCACATGCTAAGTAGACCATCTTTAATTCTGTGTCTGTAGCTGGTAAATTGGAGGGAACATAATGAAAATATAAAGGTTATATTGATGAAGAGAAACAAACTAGAACAGATATGCTAGTACAGCGAGGGCAGTTTAATGGGACATTGCAGCCTTCATTATCATGCTGAGATCCCGATGGTACCAACGCCTGATTGGTCCCTACAGAACTGAACTTTGACCGTTAAAACCTTCATATATTGTAGTCTCTTCTAATGGTATTGTATTGACAGCATGGACCATCAACCACCCTGCATTAAGAATGTTTTTGTTTTATAAAAATACTTTTATTTTTAAAACTGCTCATAAATCTCAGTAGTGATTAGAAAAGGACATTTTAGCTCATAATCTGTACAGCTGAATAAAACTATTGTGAATTGACTAGTGTTAGAATCGTGTGTTGTTTTGCAGGCTCAATAATGTAAGTGAGAGCTGGTGATGTCTGACTAATGTTGTACTGGTTTGGATTCAAACTGCTCTTTCTCTCTAAAACTAATGAGGGGGTTCTAGAATCGTATTGAATAATTGGCCCAATGTCACATTTCTACCCCTTACGTAAATGAGCTAAATTACTAGCTATTACAACTAGCAAAAACTCAATAACCCCATTAAAGCTGCTGAGAGCAATTTTGTGTTGAGTGTGTGCATATCTCTCTCTCTCTCTCTCTCTCTCTCTCTCTCTCTCTCTCTCTCTCTCTCTCTCTCTCTCTCTCTCTCTCTCTCTCGTGTGTGTGTGTGTGTGTGTGTGTGTGTGTGTGTGTGTGTGTGTGTGTGTGTGTGTGTGTGTTTTAAACAGTGTTGTTAATGTGGGCTGATGAAAGTCAGTAATTACAGCTGATGTCTGGGTTATATACCATGGAACGGTTCAGATGTGTTTCAGGCTGCAGGGTTGTGCAAAATAAAAAAGTTCCGAATGAACGTTTCAATTCATGAGTTGAAATTTGAATTGAATTGACCACACACCACAGGAAGTTGAATTGGAATGATAGAAAGTGGAATTTACTGAATTGCAATTCAAAAAAATTCAACCCAGTCCTTTATTTACATGGTTTTAAATTGTTGAATATTCTTAGCATCTCATGCACATTTCTACAAACATATATTTCATGGAGTGCGATGTGTTTGCTGTATTAAACCAACAGTTTCACATTTTTACTCGTCACACAACCACTTATAACATTTTTAAAAAAAAAAATAATTTAAAGTATTTCAAAATGGCATGCATAGACCTCGATACTTGGTACATAAAACACGACAAGGACAACAATCAACATAATGATAATTTTATTAGAGAAACAAACTCATCCTGACATCGCAAAACAGCCAATTACCTACCATGGCAACAAAATTAACAATATAAATAAACCATGCCAAAGGCAAAACAATGCAACCATATTATTCACGTCCCAGTGCATGCTGGGAAGAGGGTAAATGGGACTGAACTTATGTTTTGAACTTACATTTTGTTTAGGCCAATTTGAGCTCAAATAAATGCATTAATCCAACTCTCTGCTGTGCTTGTTGGTTCAACTTAATCTAAGTATGTTGTAATTAAAAAGCTGCATTGAGATGTATTACTTGTGCTCCTGAAAGTTTCCAAACTGGAGAAAAAAAACAAAAAGAAAGAAAAACCTACAATAATCAAGTAAATCTTTCCATGTTCTTTTCAGTTTTGTTTACTTAATCTAAGCATTTGTTTTTACAGTGTAATGTTTCTGGAAATATGATAACATGTTTCATTTTATACTGAAAAATTTAATGTATTATTAAAAAATGTAGTTAAAAAAGAGTCATATGAATTTCTGTGAATTTCATCCCATTTTAATTCTACTTTCTTATGTTCAAATTGCATTTCTACATCCTTTTTGCTACCTCAATTCAAATTCAATCCAAATTTAGGAATTGAATTGGCATTCTCCATTCGATTCTGAATATTGCACAACCGTGTCAGGCTGGGGGAATAAATCACTACCAGCCTTTTCTCCAGGGCATGATGGTTAGTTGCAGTTGCCCTGATTTAAGTTACAGTTATCAAGTTGATCTAATTGGGTGCATATAGGCTCTAGTAATACAGAAAGGCCTGAGTGACATTATGACATCTTTCCTCATCTTGCTCTGTAATGTGAGTCAGAGATGCCTGGCCCCAACCCAGCTGCAAGATATATAGTCTTTTTACTTTTGAGGTGTAGTAGGCTGTTTCTCAGCTAAATGGATATGGCTAAAGATAAATATGGGTCTCTAGTACTTTAATAAGTGTAACTTATTGATGTGATCCTACTTGAGGTGGTCCTGAAATTGTATTTTATTTGAAATTGTGTTTTTCTCACCCCATTAAGATGATGTTACTGTGGTGCTGCTGTGAACTCGGGTCACATAGGCAAAGATATAATCAGAAATGACTCTACTGTGCATTACTCAGACATTTCCCATGGCTGACCAGAGGTAGCACATCAGGGTATTTTGAAATTATTTGGTATGACAGAGATGGCTATATGGGAAGTTAAAGTATGATAGATAGAGATGGTTTTTGATAGCTGAGAGTTGCAGCTTGTGGTTTCAGGGGTTTGAAATCCACTTACCTGAGCAAACTTCATTAGCTTCACGGCTGAGGTTCAGCAGAGAAGACATGCAGATATTACAGAAAAGGTGTGTGTGTGTGTGCACGCGTGTGCCTGTGCATGCAGCCAAGACATGTCAGAGTCAGCCCAGATTTATGAGTCTGTGAACTGCTTTTAATTATAAGACACACTCAGATTCCTGAGCGAGGCATTTGTGACTGGCACTAGCTCACACACACACATAGATAAATCAGAATGGAACAGTATTGGTAGCATTGGCTCATGTGTTAGTGAACCCCTTTACCTTTCATTCGCTCTCTCTCTCTCTCTGTATTCATCTGAGCCAGTGTTTGAGGTGAAACAGGTTTGTTGTTCTTCAGCTGATACAACCCCTCTGACTCTCTGGGAAAGGAGTGCACTTCATTATTATTTACCAAAAAAAGCTTTACTGTTAACTTTGATATTAGATAGATACACCATTTATCTTTCCATACTTCCATGCTGTTTAGTAACTCATTAAGCTAAATGTCTAGTAAAGTAAGAAGGCCTCTAAAAATGTCTTTGCATGTGCCTACACATAAGTGTCTCATGTTTGTACAATTTAATCAAGGTCTGCAAGATCTTATTGGCTCTCTTTATAGGAGCCATTTGCGTATTATACAGTGGGGTTCAAAGGTCCACTTACAGACTTTTCCGCTTGTGTTATTAAATATAGTTTTCATTACAAATTGTATCATTAGCATAACAATTTGAGTTAAATTAATTTTAGAATTTTTTTAAATATTTGGTATGTACCCCTTTTGCTTTGATGACAGCATTCACTTGAGCTGGCATGGACTCCTCAGGTTGTGTAAAATCTGATGTTATTCAGCATGATTTGAAGATGTCCCAAAGAGCATCCTGTGTGTTTCAACCAGGGACTAAAAACGGTTCAAGGAACGAAAATAAACACACTGTTTTGCAGAATGTAACCAAAAATGGGAAAGAAATCCCTTTCAGTTGTTCCGGAGTGAAAACATTATTTTTAAATGCTGGTAACCGTTTAATAACCGGTTAATTTTGTTCCGATAATTTTTTTCATGATACCAAAGACCAAATGGTTTATCATAGTAAATTGTTATAAGTTATTATTATATTACTAAATTAATATTAGTGGTGAGTTACACCACTTTCTGTTGCCTGGAAAAAATGAGGCTTCTCTCTTTTTAGTAGAAAATACGCATGCACTTTGATTCTGAAGGAAACCGCTAGTGAAAAAAAAAAAGAATAAATAAACGATAGATATATATATATATTTGTTTTTTTAAACATTCAGCCTGCAAAATGTGATGTTTAGTCCAAATGCACCCACACAGAGTGTGCATGCATGCAGGAGAGAGAGATTTAGGCAGTTATATTGATTTTAGGTGGCCAAATGAATATTTGAAATATTTATGGGGATATACAGTAGTTAATATTAAGAATTCATTTATTGAAAAGATGTTACTTTATATAGGCTACTGTATACTATGCCTGTGGTGATTTCTATCCTGAAAATTCCCCCACATGGGAAAAAATGTAATCACCTATTTTTGCTTATTTTGGGTGAGGCAAGTCTCTTATTTTGAGCTTGTTTTTCAAGACCAGGTCCCTTGTTTTTATTGTGAGATCTGAAAACACTGCAACTGACATCACCCACACTTAGCACAAAGTACTGTCATTTTAAAAAGAACATTATTAACTGTTCGTTTATTTAGTTCTAACTTGTTACCATTTGTTAAAGAGGCAGCGGAACACTGAGACTGAAAAGAAAAAAATACTGTTTTTGCTCAGAACGAATCGAAATGAAAAACGGTTTTAGTCCCTGGTTTCAATGGAAACAAGGGAATCTGACCTTTCATACAAAGGAACATGGTCAACGTAACGTATTTGCTTATTTGATTAGTTACCTAAAAATAGTGCCGCATAATGTTTATTCATGTAAGTGGTTTATTTCACATTTTCTCATAATCTTAAAACTTTCTGTTTATTTCCAGGTTTAAAGGTGCACTCAGTTATTTTTTTGAAGTATGTCAAAGTATGGCTACACTGACAATTAATGTCTGGATGCTGCATCATTCAAACACAGTAGTTTTCAGTTACAGATGCCATTGTAGAAAGTCACTATGCACAGTAAACCAGGATTAATTTAATCCATGAATTAAATTAAATGAAAGTGTCCAGTAACAAGACAGTTACTGAGATTAAGCGAGTAGTATTCAGCTGGTTGTGTGATTCTAACATGGCTGCCCCCATGAGACACCCCTACTCTATGTAGAATAAAATAGCTTTTATGAGGTTACTGATATGACTGAACTCTTCATCTCAAATGAGTGGTCATGATTGTATACATATGTTTCAAAATTACTGTTCATTTCTTTAGAAATAAAACTTTTTAAATGAGGAAAAAAAAAAAGACTAAGTACACCTTTTAATCACAATTTGAATCCCAGATTTTCAATATGGGCACAGACTTTTGAAACCCACTGCCTCTCCTTGCACTGAGATTGCTGTTCTTAGCAAAGTTAAGAATCCAGGCCCCTGTGCTCCACCTATCTCTTAATGTCTCCGTCTTCATAGTGTGGGCTGGGTGACACACACTGATTTCTGTCAATACACTCCAGCTCTTTGATCAAATATTCATTCTGGTGAGAACTCAAAGAAAATGCTCAAGTCAGATGGAGGTATGGCAGGGGAAGAAACAGAGGAGGTATGGTGTCAGCAATGTCATGATCATGACACAGATTGTACAGCCACAAAGGCAGCACTGACAGTGACATTAATTGAGTTTGGGCTTCGTCTTCATTCATCTCATGCTGTGAGAGAGGAATATCATAAAGCTCATTAGATGCATTATTATAAATTAATTACATGCAATTGCTGAGTTCATCTCTGAGATAATAAGAATAAATGAGAATAAATGTAGAATGTTGTGATTGACAAAAAAAAGAGTGTTTTTTTTAGCTAGAGATGCTATGTTTATAGTATAGTCAGGTTGACACTATACTGGCCAGGGACCCTGCCACAATTAATGAACAGTCATGAACATGATCAAAGTGCGTGTTACTGTACCTCAACTCTTTTGTTTTGAGACAAAGATCATTGGGACATCCTGAACAATGGGGGGAAACACTTGGAGATCATGGATGTTAAGATGAATGGGTTTCAATGTGTGAATAAATAATTTTAGTATCAGAAACATGCTGTGTTGAGGTCCTACAGATTTGTGTCTGATGGTTTTGAATTGGAACGATTTGAATTGTAGTACTCATTTCAGAGGTATGTTTCACAACTTTTTTTTATTTATTTTTTATTGCACATATACAGTATACTGTACATTACAAGACAGGGAATACTGCACGTAAGAAAACCACCAAGATGAACACTAAATGTGATAAACAGAAATAAAATGTAAAAATGTAAAATAATGTATGATGATGACACTAAACAAACTTGCACAAATACAATAGATATTTTGACAAAGAGGAACATAAAGCTTCTGTCTTTTTATTTTGTTTCTTAAAATATTTCAAACTATGAAAAGTTTTCTCAAAATCACAAATAATACATTAAAAGAGTGTTACATTTAATATGTTTTTTTTACCCACTGTTTCACATCTCTTACAGGTTTGAGAAGAGCACCCAGAGCAATGCAAACTCCGGTAAGGAATTTAAGTAGTGCTCTAGATTCACTTTCAGCTCTTCACAAGAATGAACACAGCGAGATCCTAATTTGAGTCTTTCTCCATGAGAAAGTGTTAAAGCTAGTCTGAGTCCTAAGGTCCTGTGTCCTGGATGAATCTCAGGTCTCTGATCCCTCTGCGAGTGGGAGATCAGGGCTGCAGCATGTACAGGAGGAGCAGCAGCTCTTAAGGGAAACCGAGCTCAGTAAATCATTACTTTTCATAGAAGGTGGTAGCGGGGTGCTAAATGCCCATTGGTTCCGTTCTTTTTCCTTTTCAACAAACTGCCGTCTGTCAGAAGAGGGCATTTGCAAAGGCTTCTGTGTTTTTCCACTCTCTAGACGCTAGCAGGGGAGGAAGAGAGTTTCTAATAAAGGGCCGTCTCGCAATCTGTGAGACGCAGCGAGGCAGAGCAGGTTATCATCACTCACACTGATCCACATTCGAATTCAGCGCTAGCTCCAAAGCTCCCTGGCATGAGCAGAGAAGGAACGCATTTCCAAAACCTGATTTGGCCTTGAGCACGCTTACTCAAGACAAAAAAAAAAAAAAAAGCTCTTCAACTCCAGAGAGCAGCCGAGTTCTGAGAGAAGGATTGGAACGGGCATATCTTTAGACACAGGCGTAGATTTAGCATTGCGGTATGCTCTGCATCGCATGTTAGCCCAGTATCCCAGCTGGGTGCTTTCATATTTTACCTCTCCTGGTTTATGAAGGAATATGCAAGATTGCTGGATTAGGAAGGAAAATCTACAAAGGGCATTGCAAAGCTTTGAACACAGATTTAGCGTATTAAGACTGAACCCTCAGAGCCAGCACCAGCTAATGTGATTAACACCTGTAATTAAAATTGAATTTTTACTCCCTTTTTAACTGTCACCCCCAAAAGCATTTAATAAACAGAACATCTTCTTGTGTAACTCTGAATATGAATAACTGAATATTGAACAAAAATGCATAAGACATTTATGCATGCAGGCAGTTTTTGAATAAAAATACTTTTAAGTAGTTATAGGGTCATCAGTTTTCATAAGGGTATTGCAACTGCAGTGTTTGCTCATTATCTGAAAATTATTGATATCGCAACTACAGATGTTCTTAAAATTGACCCTTCTCTAAGTTCCGCCCCCCTTGGCTACTCACTCAGAAAAGCTTTGCAGAAATTACCATAGGAATTTTGGCTAAATATTCTCATTAGCAGAACTTATATTCTTACGTGGGCTGGAATGAAGAGTGACATTTTAAAGCATATTTATCATAGTTATATTTATTTTTTGTAAAGGAAATTGCTTAATTACACAGTAAATTGAATGAAAACTGGGGAGACTGAATCAGAATTGAGGAAAACAATTAACACAGTCACTTGAAAAGAGAAAAACATCATTTGATAGCGTTAGTGATAAAGTTAATGATAACTATTGTGTTAACTAATGTATAAGTTAACAATTACAACTTTATTGCAAACTGTTTCCAAAAATTATACTCCTTTAACAGTGTATATTGTTTACTGTTTTGTTTGTTTAGCCATATCAGCAGACACTCTGATCGATTGTGTGAAGAAGAAGGACCATCAGAAGGTAAGAGCATTATATGAATATATTAAGCACATAAACACAGCAACCTCTCATTTTCTGTCTCGATTTTATGGATTTTGTTTCTTAGCAAAACGCTTGCAAGGACTTTTCGACAGTTTGAGAAGGTAGCAAATACATGTCAGATGCTTTGTTTTAGCTCTTAAAGTACAAACTGCAGTGATTTAGTATGCAAGCAAATTGTGTGCTTTTAGTAAACGCTCTCACTCAGCCTAAAGGATATTTTGTCCTCTCCAACACAGCACTGACCTCACCATTAAATGTCAAGTATCTTGCAGAGCAGAGGCGGAACCTTATAAATGATCCTGCATATTCACTTGACCTTTCACTCGTTCTTGGTTTCTGTGGTAACCAAACAGACTTTTATACAGAATGAAAATCTCCTACACCCAAAGCTCCAAGCCTGTTCCTGGACATAATGCTTCAATAGAGAGAAGAGAGAGGGCATATTTCACATATTGAGGATGTTTGGCATATTGCTATGGGTAGTGATGTGCACAGCATCCTTTACCTGTCCCAGTGTGACTCATAAATCATCTGCATTAAATGAAGCATCTCACAGTAACTTACAGCTGCACCATGGAACAACAAACGGTCAATTCTGACATTTAAACTGACATGAAAGGTGCAAAACTTGCAGATAGACAGGTGTGTCTGTAATAAGCAGATTATGGAACACAAATATTCCTCTGTCTGGTGTGTAAGAGGTGTTTCCTCTTTCCTCTCAACGCATTCTTCAACCTGAAACCTGGTGAATAAAAAACCTGTGTGATGATACAAGTGTGTCTAAACTCAATGAACTTTGTGATAATGCCAGTCTTTGTTTTGATGCCAAATTCTGGTGAATGAAAGAATCCTGGCGAGTTTCTCACAGATTTTGGCCTTGATCACATTCAAGGGTCCTTAGAACTGGCACATTTGCTATCAGCTTCTAGAAAAACTTGAGCTTTTCTCCTTACCTCAGCTGGGTCCATCGCTGGATTCCGTTTGAATAACTATGTGAAAATCACTGCTTTTATTGGCATTTCTTCAATAAATCATGAATACAGTGTGGCTTCTTGTAATTATATTTTTGCGCTCTTTGGTTTGCTGTTGTTTGGGAAGTATTTATATTGGTTCTTGTGTGTTTAACTGGCAGCTTTTTTCTGCAGTTGAAGGAGCTGCATAAGAAGGGGGCAGACCTGTGTGCGCAGGACTCTGTGGGCCGCACCCTACTGCACTACGCTGTGGAGGTGGGCAGCAAGGAGATCGTCAGATACATCATTGATAATGGTAAAGTGAACATATATACTATCTCTGAAGCATCTCTCAAACACTGCTAGCGTAGGTTTGATGTCTTTGTGTAGTTTCACTGCCTGTATACCTCTTATGTTCTTTTAGTAGATAGATCAATGTAAAAGCTGCTTGGAGTGTATTAGATCTTTGAAGGAATAAAGTAAAACGCTCACTGTCAGCAGTCTCTCACAATTTTTAAATATAAGTAAAGTAAAATGCTGTACATGTGCATGATGTTCTGTTTTTTTTTTTTTTTTTGTATGTACAAACTTTTCAAACATGTGCTTCTGTTTTTATACTGTGTGTGCGTATTGGGGGGTGGGGGGTAGGGCGGAGGGTAGTGTAGCAGGTCAACTCTCTCTCCCACGCAAGCTTTTTACAGCTCTTCATTAAACATCACACCATGACCTTAGGGCACATGCTTTAGTGCAGTTGCAAAGTTTGATTTTTATAGGTTTTTTTTTTTTCTTCTCTCCGCAGCACCCGTCGATATCCTGGATATAACAGAGAGAGAAAAGTGAGGACTGTTCTATAATTTTCAATGCACTTACACACTGATGTCATGTGTTAATTTTATTGTTGATGGCAGTACAAGTTCAATCTTTTGTATTATGGTATTGTAATCAGGACTGGCTCACTCAAAAGCCCAAGCTCTTTCTGTACTCACTGTATGTGTTTCATTTTTATCTCTCTTGACAGACAGTCTGTTTATTCCTTGTCTTGTCATGTGTTTTTCTTCTCTCCCTTCTCACTTATATTCTGGTCTCTCTCTTCCTGTTTGCTGTCTCTTTCAGTGGAGAGACAGTGTTGCACACAGCGGCCTCGTTGTGTCATAGGACCATCTGTCATTACCTGGTGGAGGCGGGAGCATCGCTCATGAAGACAGACTTGCAGGTGAAATGGAGATGTATAGGAGACAGTTCCACATATTTATACATGTTTGGACTTAGTTTGGATGGTTAAAGTTTATAGAGGTTACCTTACTGGAACTGTGGCCCAGTAAGAATCCTATGGCCCCCTACGAATCTAAGAATTCTATGGCCCCAATTTACCTGGTAGTAAGATGTGTTTTATGTGGTCCATTTGAAACGGGACAATGCTAAAGACAAGTGTAAACAGGGTCCAAAACATTTTGAGATTTGGTTATGTCAACCACATTGAGCTTGTTGTGAAAATGTTCAGCAGCGAAGTAACACCCACTCACCTGTCAATCAAAATCTGCTCTAAAACAAGACTTTTAAGCTTTTTTGGTTATGTGTGGTTTTGAACATACAGTACATGCACAGGAACTTTACGAAAATTCTTCAGTATGCCTGGTGTTTTTTTTGGGGGGGGGCGGGGGCTACATTCTGTTCTGCAGAAATACAGTGATATAGTGATTGATGTATGTCATCATGAAATCAGAGACTCTTTCCTTTAAATCTGAACTCAAGTGTTCAAAAGACACGCATATTACAACCAGGTGTAGACAGTGATGTGTCTCACCTTTCCACTTGTGATCAGATTTCCCAAAGCGCATGTTAAATGTGCTGTTTTATTTTTTAATTTTATTAAATAAAATGTAGAAAACTTCCTTATTACCTGTCAGATACATTATCATTGAAATATGTACCATAAAATATCACACCTGTCTCTGAAAAAGATGTCTGCGGGCCGCGGTCAGATCGTTTGTTTAGCCAAAAAGAACGCTTCTGCCTGTCAGTCATTGTGTGCGTTCACAGGACAGCCCATATATGCTCGTATAAGTGTCTGTATAGTGTCCTGCTCCCACGAAACGCTCATTGTCAGACGGTGAATCCCTCAGGGCGACTCCCTGCCCTCCATCTGCTCTAATGCAAAGGTATTAAATGTCTTTGGAGTGTGGGGTTTTGGACATAGGGGGCATGGCTAATCAACAGCTAAGTCTGGTGGAAGTTCCAGAATGGCTAAAATCACTTACAGCACCTTTAATACCAGGTCTAAAGCGGGCCTATGGGTTATACCTGAAAAAAGAAAACACAATGTCATATCTCTTAATGATATAGACATACACATCCTTTCAGAAGTTCATCCGTTCTTTGTAAATGGTATGGGAATTTCAGAAGGGATAATTGTGGTGAGCCCTAAATGCATACTGATGCCAAACTGGCACGATGTCAATGTTTGTGGCTTTTGGATCTGTCTCATTTGGCTGTTCTCAACTGCTCCGTGAGTCAATGCTGACTAAGACCTGCACATGAAACAAGGAGCCATTCTTCCCTCCACGTCACCTCCACAGAGCCTGCCAAGACACTCAAGCTCTCCTGCAGCCCTTCTGATTGGTGTACCACAAAATTACACACAGCTGTAGACACACTAGACTCTTAACTACTACCACTCTTCAGAAGAAAAATCCATTTAAAAACTACTTTTTTGAAGAGATCTGTAAGGGAATGATTTCCTTTGTACAAAAATCTCATTTGTGACTATAAATCTTAGCACTACTCTGCTTTCTCTTTCTTCTCTTTGTCTTTCTCTGTAGTTTTGTCCCTTTGCATCACTGGGCCTAAGTGTACTGTAAGATTTGACTCTATGCCTCACAGAAGTCAAACAGTCTTTAACCAACTCCCATATGTTAAATGTGTGAGACAGTGCTGATGCAGTCTCCTGTGTGAAATTGGGCTCTAGTCTGTCATAATCAGTGCACTCTAGTGCTGTTAAGGAAGACTAAATATATAAAGTCACCAGTCTGAGAGCATAAAGAGAGAGCGATTCTCTCTGTGGAGGATGTCTGCTCATTTTTATCTGCCCTCCATTTTTGAGACTGACAGACACAATCTTAACATGACCTGATTTAGCTGTACCATTTTTCTGGACTGTGGTCTGATCTGTTTAACAGCACTGCTTCATCAGCACTTTTCTACTCTTTTCCCCCTCTGTTTCCATCAAGCACAAGGAACCTCTGCTCTCTGTTTCGTGCAATCCAGAATAATATTATATCATCCAGGATAGAGTGACTCATCCTTCATTGCCCTGTGATAAAGCTTTCTTTTTTACAGTCTATCCATCTATCCTTGCCTGTAGATAATAATCATTCTCACAGTCCTTTTGATCTTGTTTTATTTTTCCACTTCCTTGAGACTTGTATGATGATGAATGCTGGTTTTTGAAAGTGCTATAAAACAGTGGTTATATTTCTGCCTAGCATGTCCTACGGGGTTCAGTCTCACTACCGCAAAACTTGCCCTCCTGTGTTACTCATCTCTCTCAGTTCATCATCGCAAATATTGTCCTTTGTGCAAGCTGCAGGACTCTGCTTTTGACAGGTTTCCGGAAATGGCTTTGTCATGCTCATCTGAAAGGCTGGAAATGGAGGGATGCAATACTGCACTATAAGTTGCAGAGGATGAAAAGGTGCTGGTGCCCAGTCGTACTGTATTTTCCCGAAACAAAGGCAGCTTCATCAGCTTCACCAGTCCAGCAACAATGAAAGCGCCTGGCAGGCATTCTGACTGCTCCAAACTTTGTCCGAGAGGAACAGTCCAGACCATTCTCTCAGACTCTATGCACTAGGCCTGCCTGCAATTAACAACAATTACCGATGAGCAATGCTGGCACCAGCAGCATGAAAAAAGAGAGGAGTTTTCAGAGAGAACATGTTTACCATTAGAGGCTCAGTCTGCTCTTTGATTTCCCTCCTCCATTGTTCATGAAGAATCTGTAGACTATCCCTAATTAAGGCCTGTGGGCAGCCATAAATCTTTTCTGTGTACTTTGCTTCAATTTGCAGAGCTTGTTCTTGTTTGTATTTGCAATTGCATTTGTATTTGTAGTTGGGATTGTGGCCTATTTGTAATTGCAATTGTATTCATACTTTTGGTACTATTGTACTATGGTCTGTGGGACATGGTTACTTTATCACTACTAAACAGAACCAAGTCTATAAGTCTCATTAATGCAGAGAGTATAAGAGTCAAATGGAGTTCCCAAATAAACAGATAAGATACAATACGGTTGTATTCTTTAGCATTAGTTAACGCAGTAGTTAACAAAAATTAACTAATAACAATGCTTTTACAGCATTTATTAATCTTGGTTAATTTCTACATATACTAATATTTTTTACATTAACATTTTACATTAGTATACGTTAATTTTAGTTAATGCAAAATGAACTAACACGAACATTAGTATTTTGATACATTTACACTTACCAATATTAATAAATGCTGTAAAAAATTATTGTTCATTGTTAATGTAAATGGATATGACCTTATTGTAAAGTGTTTAATTAGAAGTGGTCAACTTTAACCTCTCAAGCATTTTGCATGAATTCTGACCAACAACCATATCTGACTATCTAGATTTGAGATGTTATTTATTTACTTTTCTTATTTAATGCAGTACAGTCATATTTCGTCATTGTTGTTTCAACTCAACATATCTCTTAATTTCCAGGGTGATACTCCAAAGCATCGTGCAGAGAAGGCGAAGGATGCAGATCTTGCGGCATATCTGGAGAACCGTCAGCACTACCAAATGATCCAGCGTGAGGACCAGGAGACTGCAGTCTGACCTCTGACCTCTCACCCCTCACCTCAGCTGGTGTCTTTATCTTGTGCCAAAAAAACAGTAACCAAAAATGTATTGATAAACCCATAGCAGGCTGTCTGGACTGCAGAAGGGGTTGATACATTTCCAGAGAGGGGAGATGGTCACACACTTACAGTAACTTTCTCAGAAGAGGTCTTTAGCTTTGAGCATCATTCTCTGAATGACCTGTCGGACTTGATGTTTTAAATTTTATTGCACTGCCAAAACATCTTAGTATTTGTATGTATGTAACAAGATGCATTTCCCTCCTTGTTAATGCACTCAAGTTAATTGCTTTTCTAGAATGACAATGCTGAATGTTAGATAATTGCAAATGAGGGTTTAGAAAATGCAAGTGCTGAATGCTAACCTGTGGGTTAGGGCAGTCCTCCACTGTCTGTAAGTTTAGCCCAAGCAGTCACTGTAGCCCTGACAGGTTTACTTTTGCTCTTTTATAGCTGTGCTCAAATACGTTTGACTAGTTAGTGGTCCAGAACATGACTGTACAGTAGGTCACCTTCTTGGTGTTTAACCTGAAACCACATTTCAATTAGCTGATGAATTTTCTAATTAGTGTATGGCCATTAATGATATGATATTTAGAAAATGTAACTCTTTAGATTTCCCCTGCACTGTAAGTGTTTTCTTTCAGTGATTGCTCAAGGAATGGAATGTTTTGTGGGGTGTTAATTTGAAGGATCAGAACTGTTTAGATATTTTTCAGGTGTGTTGTTGAAAGCATTTTGCATTTTCATAGATTCCTGTGCTGTTTCAAATAAGAACATTTGGTACTGTAAATGTATGTGAGTAGCTTTCTGTTCAAGAGGCATTTGCACTGTAGCTTTGATTGCCTTCTTTACTCTCTACTCTGGATTTATAATTGACGTACTAAACTATAGCTACTTTCCTACCATAATTTTAAGTAAATAGATGTTTATATGGTTTATAGCTATAGCAGATGTGTTGTCATGTTTGTATTATAAAACTGTAAATTCGATTTTTGTTTATTGGAGATCAGAACAGAATTCGCTCTCCTTTGATTCAGCTAATTGTTAAAAGTGTTTGTGAGTTAGTTTATTATTGTTTTTTATTGCTGGTGTCTTAATGCAGATTTAAGATTTTAGGATACTATTTATTTTCAAAAATAGTTATCTATTAAAATTAATTTGGCCTTGAACCTACACATATTTAATAATTAAATTAACATATTTCAATTATTTGCATCACAGAATGAAATTCTTATTTGTCCAGACATTTTTGCTACTTTAATGATGTGACATTGATTGGACAGTTCTTTACAATAAATGTCGTTATGTGTATGCTGATTCAATACACTGCACATGCTAATGGCAGTACTACCCTTCATTAACTGTACACTGTCAGAAATGCATCTTCATAACTGTGTTATGCTTTCTTTGGAAATACAATTTGAGTGTTTAAACATCTATCCATCCAACGCCCTCACCCTGACAGCTGGATGACAGGAGCCCTGATGAATGACATCATAATGCCATGAACGCTCAATCACTGAACTATCTCTTACAATAAAGATACGTGATATGTCTTAATGATCACAGTCTAAATTCTGAAAGGAGTTTAGGACAATTTTGCACTTTTTAGAAAGGAAAAACGGGCTTGTCATTCAGATAATCTGTGTAATTGGTGCATAAAATGAGCTGAAGAATTCCTTTTTATCATTTTATATTATTCCTACTGAGACTTCAGCATAAAGGCTGGTTGTCCAAAGTATAAAATAGGATGAAGAGCATGTCTTAGTTTTGAGCATTGGTGTTAAAGAATTGTGGCTCAGAGTGACTTGTAGGAGATGAAAACTACAGGAATGAAAATGCTATTTTACATCGTTTAGGCATACATGTGTCTTCAGTCTGCTACTGTATGTCCACAGATGAATTCTGGAAGAATTAGACTAGCAGACTGACTAAACCTTTAACAGTGATCTTCAAGCCAATAGCACTTTCCACACAATCATGCCAGCTTTATTCTTTTGTGCTGGAATTTTGATCATTTCATTTTACCATATGAGATAAACAGCTTTAAGGAACTTTGTCTTACACTCTCTCACAGTGATTGGAGGGATTAGGAGGCAATTTTGTTTTGAGGCTTTCCATTGCTCCATAATTATCATAATCCTAAAACTAGAATTTGTCAGACTAATAGGCAGGACATCTGGTGTAGCTTTGCCCCAAATATTTTAATTCATTTCTAAATACTGAGCTGTCACAAATGTTAATGTCACTGAATGCAGATTTTATTGGGTGTATGATTTTATTTCTCTTTTTTTATTACTATTATTATATAAATTTCTTATTTAAAATGTGAGTACTAAATACACTACAATTTTTTCTTTAATGCATCTAATTGATTTGGACATTTTGTACATAGATCATTTATTAATATTTATTGAGTCCTTAAAAATTAAACAGCCTTAAATTTCTTCAATAATTACAAGTGTTTATATGTCTACTGTTTAATTAAAAGCAATTGAATTAAGTGCTCATTTTCAGTTGATGAATGCATGTCAGAATAATTAGCTATATGGCTTGTTGACTGGCTAGGGAATGTTTAGTTTTTAGATTACTGCAATGTTACTTCATTAAATCGTTCAGTGAAAGCAATCCACAGCTATTAACTGATGTGGATGTTTATATTGCCAGTTGTTATTTACTACTTCCGTGGACTTGCATTTAGCATATCATTATACCTCTAAGGGCATGTGTGGTCTATTTGCATATTTGCGTAAGCAAATGGACTGTCCACCTACTCAGTTTCAACGAGGTTGTATGTGGTGGTTACTACATCATTGAACTTCAGTCTCCTCTACTATGATGTCTCTACTGTGATATCTCTTCAGTCTTCTGCTATGATGAAGTTCATTTTTGTCCAGCCAACAGATCATGAGTATAAATCCAATACCATTAACAAATTGTCCGCAAGCACTTTTTTTTTTTTCATTGATTGCATTTCCCTAATACCCCTGCCATTTTACTTTATCTAGTGGAGACACTATATAAGTATATTCCATTTTCATTATCTCATACATCAACATTTTCAATATGTACTCCATTTTGTAATTTTAATTTCTTAAGAGATTAAATTTTCCAAGAAATGTCACATTTCTCCATTCTTTAATGGTCTCCTTTCACTTTCAAAGGGCAAAACAATGAAATATGTATGTATTTTGAATTTCTGAATGTGTTTTGTTGCTGTGTATTTTCTCACTCAATTAAGCTCTTAAGCCTTTAGTTATCATTTGAGATGCATGAAAGCAGGATTGAGCGGCATCTTTCATTGATTTGCAGGGAAAAATGTTCTGACATTGGCATTAATTTGTGTCGAGTTCTTATATTGTTTTGAGTTGCAGTGCAATTCAAAGCTAGAATTTATTCAGAGTTTTTGATGAGTAGAAATCAGAAAGCATGTATTCCAGTGCAGTATACTCATTTGGTTTTAAGAAGTGTTTTATGAATCTTTTGTTCTGTAATACAATAGATCCCTTGTATAATACAATACAAATGTGTAATGTTAGTCAATATTTATCTCTTTGTTAGCTTTAATGAACTTATTCTGTTATTGTCTGGTTCATAACATAATAAAGCATACTGAATAGTTCTTTCAACAGTCAGATCATTTGTTGCTTAAAACACAAGGATATCTTAAAGAGACTGGAAACCTTAGATGGTCTTTATATCTTTGTCCATTATCTAGCAATGCCTATAAAGAATCATTTCCAATTAAAATACATTTGTGGCTTATTCTAAAGAAAACCAGTGTTTTAATTTCAGAATCAACCAGTTGTCAGTAGTAGGCTTCAAGTCAGTATTGTGTTCTGTGCTGGGTATTTTTGGAATATACAGTTCCAACCTCCGGAAAGAGTTTGTTTTTGGCTCTGTTTTTGCCAATGTAGGCTTTTTTTTTTTTTTTTTTTTGTGGAACCTGTGAAGAATTGTATTTCTCTTATATTGTCCTAACACATAGCTACTCAACTTGTTCAAGAACTCAATTTCTCAAGCTATATGCACCACAGCATCATTGGATTTGGTATCTTTACAGTGCAGACAATGAAAGTAACTATCCCATCAGACAGTCATTAATTTTGATACAGTCTATCACTGGCGTGCACAGAACGGGGGGCAGCAGGGGCGCAAAGTGCTCTTTAGGTCGTCCAGAAAAAGGGTAGAATTAAATAAAGGTAGTTAAATAAAACAAAATTAAAATCTCGTCATAGTCTCACAATAACAGTAAGAATGTGTTATTATGATATAACTTTGTAAATCGTGGGCATTTTGACTGGCATCCCCTCCCGCAGGAGTGCCCTTCAAGGAAGCAAAAATGCAGTTTTGAATTCGCCCTGGAACATCGAAGTGCCATTACCTCAGACGGGTAACAGGTCGGATAAAAAGTCCACTCCATGTATTGTGTTGTAAGTTCATCAAAAGAATAATACTCGATTGCTACCACATTTCCAACATCGTGTACCACTAGTGTAGACAGATTTATTAGTTATAATGGGAGAGGTAGCGTCGCTTTCAGTGATATAAATTAAATTCGTCTTTTATAGAAAATTGACATAAACTGAAGGAGCTGTCCGGTTCATCCAAAGCCAGTTTGGTTTTATTGAAACTAATAAGCCATTCGACTAATCACTTTCAGAAACATACCATTAGGCTACCACAGTACCACAGCTCCCTATATGCATATTGCAGTCTGCGTAGGGCACCAACTCCCTTGAGGGCACCAGAAACTCCACCAGCTGCCCTTACTCGCATGATATACGTTCTCATCGCTCCTTCGCACCGTGCACCACGTTACCAGGGTAATGCCATGGTACTGAATGATTGATCATGTTCATATTTCATGATACTGTCATGATACTCCAAGGTACTTTAAAAAATACCATTGTTTTACTATGATACATGTAAAAAACATGGGGTTATCACAGACCATGTCTGAAAATAAATAAATAAACAAGTGTATTACCATGGTGCTTTTTGTGAGAAATACAACAGAATAGGCTATTATTTGTGACAAAGGATTTGTGACATTGTGAAAATAATGATGTACTGTATGTACAAGAAAATGGTTAAATACTCAAAAAGCAAAGAGATTAGTTAAGCGTTTATAATTAATACTCATAAAAGAAAATGTTGTTTTAAATCAGTGCCCTTTTTTATCCTTCCACCCCTTTCGCTGCTAAGGTCTGTGCATGTCACTGCAGTCTAAACTGCATTATTTTCACACTATATAATTCTTGTGAAACTATAGTACATATCTAGAGATGTATGGGAAATACCAAGCATACAAATATGTCCAGCTCTCCCTCACAAACATCCATATAGCCTACTGTAGATGGATTGCTGTGAGGCTTTCGTGTCTGGAACAACTCGGTGCAGTTTTAATTTTAATATAGTTGAAACAACCCTGGAATATATAGACCGTATTCACATCAGCGCCATCTTTGATTTTTGATGGGAATGACAATGAGGCTGTGAGGGACAGAAGTTCAGTCTCTTCAATGGGCTGTACAGCAGTTTCCTTTTGTCTCTGCAGGAGTGATTTGCTGGCACAGAGATGAGAGGAAGAGGTATTAAGTGAAGAGGAATTCAGTTCTCTGAGAGAGGTGTTATATTAGTCAATGAATTATCACCCCGTCTTGTATGAATGGATAATCCTGAAAATGTGACCATTACACTGAAATGAGAATGCTTCATTGTTCAGTAAGTTAGTTCCCTCAAAGCGCCGCTCTTCACCACTCTTGATTCTCTCTTTGTGTTGAAATGTTGGAGTTTATTTCATTTATTCAGTAAAAAGAATATATATATATATATATATATATATATATACATTTCTTATGTTGTGTTACATTCATACGAGCAGACAGAGAAGTAAGCTTGAAGTAAGTTTGGAGCAGAAGAAATAAACCTTGTGTAAATTGTCAGCTTTACACTAAGATAAAATGCTATTTCTAGTCATTACATGCACATGTTACCAGGCATGGTCATATTATTTTTTTCTTGTAAGACCTTTGATATTGTATCTTTGAAATCATATTCTTGATAATAAGTTTTGTATTGTTTTCCTGTAAAAATATCTAAAAATCCTTAAAACAAGATCAATTTGATTTATCTTGTTTTAGAAACAACACTGCATAAGATATTTAGGTTTTTCAGAGAATGTATTTTTAACATGTGTATTTTATCTTAATGTACTGGCAGAGTTTTTATAGTCAAAACAAGTGAAAAAATCTACCAGTGCAGAAGAAGTAATCCAAAGTATTTAGAATATGTTACTGACCTTGAGTAATCTAACGGAATACATTAAAATGACATTTTACAGCATGTATTCTGTAATCTGTAGTGGAATACATTTCAAAAGTAACCCTCCCAACCCTGTATATATACAGTCATGGGAAAAAGAAAGTACACCCTCCTTGGATTCTATGGTTTTACGTATCAAGACATAATAAAAATCATCTGGTCCTTAACAGGTCTTAAAATTAGGTAAATACAACCTCAGATGAACAACAACACATGACATATTACACCGTGTCATGATTTCTTTAACAAAAATAAAGCAAAAATGGAGAATCCATGTGTGAAAAACTAAGTACACCCTTACTGCTTCCATAGGAATTAAGAGGCTAAGTAGTAGCCAGGTGCTGCTAATCAAATGCCCTTGATTAACTGATCATCAGCAAGTGTGACCACCTCTATAAAAGCTGAAGTTTTAGCAGTTTGCTGGTCTGAAGCATTCAGGTGTGTGTTAACACAATGCCAAGGAGGAAAGACATCAGCAATGATCTTATAGAAGCAATTGTTGCTGCCCATCAATCTGGGAAGGGTTATAGGGTCATTTCCAAACAATTTAAAGTCCATCAGTCTACAGTGAGAAAGATTATTCACAAGTGGAAAACATTCAAGACAGCTGCCAATCTTCCCAGGAGTGGAAGTCCCAGCAAATTCACCCCAAGGAGAGACCGTGCAATGCTCAGAGAAATTGCAAAAAACCCAAGAGTTACATCTCAGACTCTACAGGCCTCAGTTAGCATGTTAAATGTTAAAATTCATGACAGTACAATTAGAAAAAAACTGAACAAGTATGGTTTGTTTGGAAGGGTTGCCAGGAGAAAGCCTCTTCTCTCTAAAAAGAACATGGCAGCATGGCTTAGGTTTGCAAAGTTACATCTAAACAAACCACAAGACTTCTGGAACAATGTCCTTTGGACAGACGAGACCAAAGTGGAGATGTTTGGCCATAATGCACAGCGCCACATTTGGCGAAAACAAAACACAGCATATCAGCACAAACACCTCATACCAACTGTCAAGCACGGTGGTGGAGGGGTGATGATTTGGGCTTGTTTTGCAGCCACAGGACCTGGGCACTTTGCAGTCATTGAGTCGACCATGAACTCCTCTGTATACCAAAGTATTCTAGAGTCAAATGTGAGGCCATTTGTCCGACAGCTAAAGCTTGGCCAAAATTGGGTCATGCAACAGGACAATGATCCCAAGCACACCAGCAAATCTACAACAGAATGGCTGAAAAAGAAAAGAATCAAGGTGTTACAATGACCCAGTCAAATCCAGACCTCAACCCGACTGAAACGCTGTGGCGGGACCTTAAGAGAGCTGTCCATAAACAAATGCCCGCAAACCTCAATGAACTGAAGCAACGTTGTAAAGAAGAGTGGGCCAAAATTCCTCCACAACGATGTGAGACACTGATAAAGTCATACAGAAAACGATTACTTGAAGTTATTGCTGCTAAAGGTCATTCTACAAGCTACTGAATCGTAAGGTGTACTTAGTTTTTCACACATGGCTTTTCCATTTTGGCTTTATTTTGTTAAATAAATCATGACACGGTGTAATATGTCATGTGATGTTGTTCATCTGAGGTTGTATTTACCTAATTTAAAGACCTACTAAGGACCAGATGATTTTTATTATGTTCTGATACGTAAAACCATAGAATTCAAGGAGGGTGTACTTTCTTTTTGCCATGACTGTATATATATATATATATATATATATATGCACACACATACACTTAGGTTGAAGTCATTAAACCTAATTTTTTAACCACTCCACAGATTTAATATTAGCAAACTATAGTTTTGGCAATTCGTTTAGGAAATCTACTTTGTGAATGACACAAGTAATTTTTGTAACAGTTGTTTACAGACAGATTGTTTCCCTTTTAATTGACTATATCACAGTTCCAGAGGATCAGAAGTTTACATACACTAAGTTAACTGTGCATTTCAGCAGCTTGGAAAATTCCAGAAAATTATGTCAAGCCTTTAGACAATTAGAATTAGCTTAGGAGGTATACTGAATTGGAGTATTTTATTTTAAGGCTTCAAACTCAGTGCCTCTTTGCTTGACATAATGGGAAAATCAAAAGAAATCAGCCGAGACCTCAGAAAATATATTTTGTGGACCACCACAAGTCTGGTTCATCATTGGGAGCAATTTCCAATCGCCTGAAGGTACCATGTTCATCTGTACAAACAATAGTATGCAAGTATAAACACCATGGGACCACGCAGCCATCATACCACTCAGGAAGAAGATGCATTCTGTCTCCTAGAGATGAACGTATAATGTATTCTAGAACAACAGCAAAGGACCTTGTGAAGATGCTGGAGGAAACAGGTAGACAAGTATCTATATCCACAGTAAAACGAGTCCTATATTGACATAACCTGAAAGGCAGCTCAGAAAGAAGAAGCCACTGCTCCAAAATCGGCATAAAAAATCCAGACTACAGTTTGCAAGTGCACATGGGGACAAAGATCTTACTTTTTGGAGAACTGTCCTCTGGTCTGATGAAACAAAAATTGAACTGTTTGGTCATAATAGACCTTTTTCACAGACTGTGATGATGTGTTTCTGCTTTATTAATCAGCCTTAATCTAGCAAATTTTTTATATTATAAATTTTTAAATATTGAGTGTAAATTTATAACATTATGCTTTTTGTTATATTACCCTGGATTTAGTTTTAAAAAATTAATTACCATAGCTGCAAGGGGGTTTCTATAAGAGCTGCTGAGAGAGTGACAGTAAATTTGGCATCTTCTCTCATCTGACTGTCTTAATCCACCACTCTCATTTTTTTTTTTCCTCTTCTGGAAAGTCATTCAAATATAATAGTGGATTTTTCTTTTGTTCTTGGAGCAAATGGGTTAGTGAAAATAATATTTTCTGTGGTCTCCCATTCGCCGCTGTTGAAGTTTATCCTGCAATCATTTACTTCGCGTTCCAAAACCCGGAGTGTGAAAAAAGTCTATGACCATCATTATATTTGGAGGAAAAAGGGTGAGGCTTGCAAGCTGAAGAACACCATCCCAACCGTGAAGCATGGGGGTGGCAGCATCATGTTGTTGGGGTGCACTTCACAAAATAGATGGCATCATGAGGAAGGAAAGTTATGTGGATATATTGAAGCAACACCTCAAGACATCAGCCAGGAAGTTAAAGCTCGGTCACAAATGGGTCTTCGAAATGGACAATGACCCCAAGCATACCTGGGCCAAAATTCCAGCAACTTATTGTGAGAAGCTTGTGGAAGGCTATCCAAAATGTTTGACCAAAGTTAAACAATTTAAAGGCAAAGCTACCAAATACTAACAAAGTGTATGTAAACTTCTGACCCACTGGGAATATGATGAAAGAAAGAAAAGCTGAAATAAATAATTCTCTCTATTATTATTTTGACATTTCACATTCTTAAAATAAAGTAGTGATCCTAAATTACCTAAGCCAGGAAATGCTTTCTATGATTAAATGTCAGAAATTGTGAAAAACTGAGTTTAAATGTATTTGGCTACATAAACCTTTTCTTTTTTTCTTTTCTTTTTTTTTTTTGCTCTTATGGAAAGAAATTTGTACTTTTATTCACCAAAGTGACATTCAACTGATCACAATGTATAGTCAGGACATTAATTACTATTACAATTTGATAGAAAGAACTTCTTAAACTACATCAAAGAATTCTCAGTCCTCCACATGCAGCAACGACAGCTTTGCAGATCCTTGTTATTCTAGCTGTCAGTTTGTCCAGATACTCAGGTGACATTTCACCCCACGCTTCCTGTAGACCTAGCCATAGATGTGGCTGTCTTGTCGGGCACTTTTCATGCACCTTACAGTCTAGCTGATCCCGCAAAAGCTCAATGAGGTTAAGATCCATAACACTCTTTTCCAATTATCTGTTGTCCAATGTCTGTGTTTTTTTGCCCCCTCTTACCTTTTCTATTTATTTAAAAAGTGGCTTTTTCTTTGCAATTCTTCCCATAAGGCCTGCACCCCTGAGTCTTCTCTTTACTGTTGTCCATGAAACTGGTGTTGAGCGGGTAGAATTCAATGAAGCTGTCAGCTGAGGACATGTGAGGTGTCTATTTCTCAAACTAGAGACTCTGGTGTACTTATCCTCTTGTTTAGTTGTATCTGGGCCTTCCACATCTCTTTCTGTCCTTGTTAGAGCCGGTTGTCCTTTGTCTTTGAAGACTGTAGTGTACATCTTTGAATAAAATCTTAAGTTTTTTTGGCAATTTCAAGCATTGTATAACCTTCATTCCTCAAAACAACGATTGACTGACGAGTTTCTAGAGAAAGCCGTTTCTTTTTTTGCCATTTTTGACCTAATATTGACCTTAAGACATGCCAGTCTATTGCATACTGTGGCAACTCAAAGACAAACACAAAGACAATGGTAAGCTTCATTTAACGAACCAAATATCTTTCAACTGTGTTTGATATTATGACAAGAGATTTTCTAGTACCAAATGAGCAATTTAGCATGATTACTCAAGGATAAGGTGTTGATGTGATGGCTGCTGGAAATGGGGCCTGTCTAGATTTGATCAAAAATTGCTTTTTTCAAACAGTGACGGTGCTGTTTTTTACATCAGTATTGTCCTGACTATACTTTGTGATCAGTTGAATGCCACTTTGGTGAATTAAAGTACCAATTTCAGCAAACAGCAAAATCTGTACATTATTCCAAACTTTTGGCCGCCAGTGTATGTATAAAATCAGGCAGATATATATATTCAGGGTTGGGAGGGTTACTTTTGTAATGTATTCCACTACTGATTACAGAATACATGCTGTAAAATGTAATTTGTAACGTATTCCGTTAGATTATTCAAGGTCAGTAACATATTCTAAATACTTTGGATTACTTTCTTCAGCACTGGTAGATTTTTTCACTTGTTTTGACTATAAAAACTCTGTCAGTACAGTAAGACAAAATACACATGTTAAAAATACATTCTCTGAAAAACCTAAATATCTTATGCAGTGTTGATACAAACTGATCTTGTTTTAAGGATTTTTAGATATTTTTACAGGAAAACAATACACAAATTATTATCAAGAATATGATTTTTGCCCTGATATCAAAGGTCTTACTAGAAAAAAAAAATTATGATCGTGAACTTTCTATGATCATGCCTGGTAACATGTGCATGTATAATGGCTAGAAATAGCATTTTGTCTTAGCGTAAATCTGACAATTTACACAAGGTTTATTTCTATTTCTTCTGCTCCAAACTTACTTCAAACTTACTTCTCTGTCTGCTCGTATGAATGTAACACATCATAAGAAAATGTTTCACCACTGTTCAAATGCACTTTGGATCGCATCATTTATATGTATAAACGTTTTCCATCTGACTAAATATTAAATGAAACAAATGACAATAAAATGCAAAGTAATCTCTTCAGTAATCAAATGTGTTCTAATTACCAGTGATTTAAACTGTAACTGTAGTGGAATACAGTTACTTATATTTTGTATTTTAAATATGTAATCCCGTTACATGTATTCCCTTACTCCCCGTGTATATATGTATATACAGGATGTTGCCAGGTAATTAGGGGTGTTTGGGGTCATCAGTACCAAATACATTTTTATTACTAAACTATGTTATTTCCTACAATTGTGAAGTTATTTTTTCCACTGGTTAAAAATGTAATAGGGAAAAAATAACAATAAGCAGATTATTATTACTCTTAGCCCAATATACCCTTTCAGCTTATTTGTTATGCAAATGACACTTGACAGTTTATCAGTCAGTTTGCAGCTGATGATCACCTTTGCACAGTTGCTAGTTTGAACTCTCCAACAAAGTTTCTTCAGAACAAAATAATATTAATGATAATATTTTTAAAACATTAAAGTCCCATAATAATGTCTTCACTATACAGAGAAAAATTTGGGGGATGCTTGCAAATCTCCAGATTATTAATACTCTGTGCAGTCATTTTATATTACATATTTATGAGCTTTTAGAGCAGTATAAAGACTTGCATATGTGTCATGAAATTAGAGGAAGTGCAGGATCCATTCTTCTGGTCATGTTTCAAGTGACCCTTGTCTTTTAGATTAATGGCGATGTGAATGCTCTTAGAGAGCACAGTCTTAATCCTCAACTCTTTCACCTTTTCATGGACAAACACTCACACGCTGGTTCACCCTTTGCCCATTTGGCAAGCTTTCCCATGACTTCCTGTAGATCCAAAGAATCAGACAGTGGGGAGAGTAGGAGTGTTGGGGTATCGTTGATCATTTGTGGTTGTGACGACCCTTTTATTCAAACAGTGATTGTTCCATCTGGTCCTCTGTTGTTAGACAGAGGTTTCACTGTGGAGAGCAAGGAGGAGTGATTTCCTTTTCAGATCGCCACTTGAAATGGTGGTTTAATAATGTACTTTATTCTCCTTTTCATTTTGTTATCAACAATATAAAAGTCTCATCTAATGCATTCCTGCAATGAGTCTGTGCGAAAAGTGTGCATTTGTAAAGTAATAGGAGAGTTTGTGACCAAAATCTACGTCACTGTTTGTTGCTGTGTTCTGCTCTGGCTTGTTTCAGCCTGCAGAGACTGTTTATCTGATTTCAACATTTGTTCTATTGAGCCATTGTTTTCTGCCCTCAGGGGTCTAAACAAACTTGCACAAACTAACAGCACACATCACAAACACACCCATATAAAAATCACATAGCAGGCTAAAAAGAAGCTATAGCCTATGAAATGCTTAAAAGTAGTTTTAAAACTTTTTAGTTGTTAAGTTTGCAGTATAAACACCAACATTGTTTGACTTTTTGAACTCAAATGTACTTGTATGATTCAGTGAAAAGCCTTGTTACCATATACCATTACACAATCAGGTTATGTCAATATACATCGATGTGCATAATCACAGGAGTCAGATATTCCACCACTTCATGCTTGCTGTTATGTTTTGATTATTTGATTTGGTCTAATCGAGTTTCTATCCTAGAGAACTGCCAAAGTTGTTTGTGAACACAGCCATCTCTAACATCACTTGATGGACAGAGGGTCTGGCTGTCTCTTTTGCTTAGGTGGCAAAGCCAATACTGCCTGTTTTTGCCATTTTATTATTAGTAGGTAAAGTCATTAATTCAGCTGTGCATTACTGGTGTTTTTTTTTTTTTTTTTTTTTTGTTTTTTTTGCTGTGCTCGTAAGATATCCTTATGGCAAAATCTGTGCTGAACTGTTACATTTTTTTTTATTTGCATGTTGATCCCAGACAGCATGTTCATAGAACAAAAAGGGCTCTATAACAGATTGAATTTTATATATATATATATATATATTTATAGCTAGAAACTTATTGGGATGTCAATTGTTTATATTTTAAAATTTCTTCAAATGGTACAATTGCCCTGTGCCTTGTTTCTTAAGTCACTCACAGCTTCAGTGAAGTTTCCCCTGGAACTAATGTTTAAACCAAAGGTGACGTCTATTTTGATTTCTTTCTTTCTTTCTTTCTTTCTTTCTTGTTGTTGTTGTGGCCACTAACAATATAAATGTTTTGCGATGCATTATTGCATGCATTATTATCAAATTATTATTATATTATTACAAATTATATTATTATTATGGAATATCTTTTAGGTTAACTAAACAGATCTTATGTTCTTTTTTAAATTGATCAATAAACAAATACAATACAAATAGCCTTCAGTACAAATAGATTTGTACAATTAAGTATACAATAATACATAAAGACTTAAAAGAAAACACATGCCTGTATTTTGAATTTGAATAGCTTTTTGCTTCTTCGAGGGCAAAATGTAATTAACATAACAGGCCACACCATTTCCTTGTTTAAATACTGTAAAACATGATGGTAGGTCTCACGTCTGTGCCTTAGGTCTATTGACTGATGTTGACGTGGCTGTGACGTCACGGGTGGTTAATTTAAATGGGGTTCAGGGGGGAGTGAAAGCGATTAAATTAGTTTTAGGGGAAACAAAGAGCCGGAGCGGCGCATAAAGGCGAATGCTGGAGAAGAGTTCACACACGTAATCTCTTTCAGTGTGGGAACTTACAACACAGAGAGCAAGTAAGTTTTATTCCTTTTCTCCATCAGAAGGGTTCAACAGTTGTTATCGCACCAATGTGCCTACATATTTTACACCTTTAACTTTTTAAGAAGTGTAATGGAAAGTTCAGAACGACTGAAAAAAAATCTATAAATAGTTTATGTAGATGTTTTTCGCGCTGATGACAAGTGTCTGAACACGAACAAAACGTGGACTATAAATATGTTTTACGTTTGATTTTGTAACTGTTTCATGCACAGGTTTACTGGTTTATATTTAAAAAAAAAAAAAAAAAAAAACGTGCTGAGTGAAATGATTTATTGAAACTAACAACAGTCGTTGAAGTGCGCTAACATTTAATACTCAGTGTCGATATGTCGCGCGGCTGAAGTTCCTTCATGCAATTATTTTGTCCATTCATGATGTCATGTCAGATCTACTGTTTGTGTCTCAAAACCAAGTGAATTACCATAGAGCTTTTTTGGGCGTCGCATTAAACATCAGCTCAGCTCCCTCACTGGGTTTTGGAGACACAAACGTTGTTTGTTTATTTATTTATTTACAAAAAGCAGCCTATTTTCTATTCAAATGTGTCTGGTCCACTCCACACTTAACCAAAAGTGTTGCAAAGTAAGAGTATGCTCACTGTTATCTTGTTTTTGCTTTCCCTTTACTTTGTCATCATGACTGTAGATGAAGTAGTAAAAAAAAAAATAATGCCTGTTTTATTTACAATACATGTGAAATGTGTGTGTGTGTGTGTGTGTGTGTGTACATGTTTATACTACATTGTGGGGACCAAATGTCCTCACAAGGATACTAAAACCTGAGATCACCTGGTAAATGGCTTATTAAACATACTCAACAATGTTTTTTTGAAAATGTAAAAATGCAAAAAGGTTTCTGTGAGGGTTAGGTTTAGGGGTAGGGGACAGAAATTATCATTAGATCTGTATAAAATCCATAAAATGCATGGAAGTCTATGGAGAGTCCCCACAATGATATAAAAACAAGTTTGTGTGTGAGGAGCTGGTTCTCTTGCTTAGATCTCTCTCTCTCTCGCTCTCTCTCTCTCTCTCTCCCCGTGTGTGTGTGTGTGTGTGTGTGTGTGTGTGTGTTCGAGATCATTGTGTATTTAATGCACTTGGCTGCATTCACTCCCTCTTTCTTCTGTTCAGTGGAGTGATTAAAGTGAGCATGGTCAAAGGGTGCAGGGCAAAAAGGAAGAGGACCGCGTCCCATCTTTTCTTCTCTTGCTCTTTCAGAGATCTTTTCACCTGACCTGCATTCTGACCTGCCCCCTCTTTAATTTCTCTCTCTTTAGACACTTTTGGGGCCTCTTCCTCCCAGAGAGGGACTAAGCAAGTGCAAAAATTGCACTCCTATTAAAGGGATTACATTTCAAACTATACCACTCCACAGCACTTCAGCAAAGTTGTAACCATTCAACCTTTTGGCCTCTGCCCTGTTTTGGTGTGCCTTCAAGGGAGACGTAGGGGTCAAACATTGTATGAAATGGATATGTATCGTCTGTCCCATTTGATTGAATATTTCTGGGTGAAATGGATCACAAAAGTTGTATTAAAACTTTCAGAACAGAGTTATAACTCTGTTATATATATGAATTTCATATGCATTAAAGGGTTTATTTCACATTACTTTAGAAGAGAATGTGTTTCACAGGACTCTTTCCCTCCACATAATAGCTATATGCTTTTAAGCAGCAGAGCTGTGTCTCAAGCTCTGGAAAAACTGTATGTGTGTATGCCCACAGGGAGTGTATATAAAGGCCAGAGTTGGTGTCTCAGTCAATGATTTCTCTTTAAGAAGCGGGATGCTGTTACATGTTGATTTAAGTAAGAGTGTGCAGTACACTGGTCACAATTTCTGTCAGAAAGCATTTGGTGTAACGATTACCTAATGCTTTACAGCACTGAGCCTGTGACAGCCTGTGTGTGTGTGTGGACATCACACAGCTGCACAAGCCTATCAGAAAGAATGATGGTAGAGTCACAGTGATTTATGACTGCTAGCCTCAAACCTGTATTTGAGTAAATCCTGTGCTGAGGTAAACTTAAACAGCTGTTCTTGGTTTGAAGACCTCTCTGTCTCTCTCCTCCCCCATATCTGTCTGTGGTTTAGATGACTGATAAAGCCAGTGCTGACTTGAACTCCCCCCATACTGTGTCTCTGAAGATGCAGTATGCGAACTCTTGTATCAGTACCAGCTCAGCCTCAAGCGCCTGCTTCACTGCAGACTTAATGAAAGCACCTCTGTTTAATGAATTTAAGAGCTGCTGAAAGGAGAGGCCCCAAATGAAAATCTTTTATTGAAAAGAGGGCGCTGATATGCGTGAAACCGCGCCATATGTCTGACTATGAGTGAAGTAGGTCAGAGCTTTGTGTTGTTTTCTCTTCTATGTAAATGAGTTGGAAGTCCAGCTGGTTGTGCTGGGAGAGACTCACACACTTAAACAGTGGGTGCTGGATTGCACTGAAAAAATGGGAGGGGAGCAGAGAGGAGAAACTGTGTGTGTCCAGCGGTCCTGCATTCCTCTGTGCTTGTGATAATGGAAGCCCCATGGCGTATGATGAGTGGGTTTGGTCCTTATAGTATGTGAGGAATGGGGCTTTCTACACATATGTGAGAGCATGTGTGTGTGTGTGCACGCACACTGGACCCAGCAGGTCTGTACTGCCTCATTAGGCTGTCTGGAACTCCCTCCATCATTCACATTCACACACACATGCATTGCACAAAGAAGACTGCCTGTTGAGAGATTTCAGAGAAAGGTCAGAAAAGAGAAGAAAAAAAAGGTGAGGAGGGGAATTTTTTTGGACACAGAGAGGGGGTGAAGACATTTTTGGGCCAGGAAAATGGGGGTTGGGGTGCTTGAGATTTGTGGTTTCTGAGAGAGGTTAGTCACGCTCAGCTGAGCGCCTGACACTTAATTACTGTTTGAAGGGAGCTTCTGGATTTAGTGGGTCAACAGAATATTTTATAAACTGCTTTGGAGGAGCACTGAGTGTCTGCTTCTCAGGCCGGTCCTATTGAAAGCCAAAGAGTGTGGGGAAAAGAAAGGTAGAGAGCATTTTTACTGCCGCGACTTATGGTGACCTATAAAGGCCTGGCGACTGAGTGATGCAGGGTGCCATTTTTACTTGAACAAGAGTTTGAGTTGAAAGTTACGGGCCAAAGACATAGCGAGAGTGAAGCTTCTGTTATCTCTCAAAGTCCAGAATATTCCACACACGCAACAACATGTGACTGGTTGGGTCAGCACTGCCCTCCAGAATGGAACGGTCAATATGAGCAGTACTGCCGCTTCCTATACACATATTAAGAATACCATACCTTGCTAAATCCCAAACATGTGAGGTTTTTGAGGTTAGTGCTCTATCGAGTTTTAAATCAACTAAACCAACTTCCTTACCTTAAACCTAAACCTAACCAGTAGTGTCATTAAAAGCGAATGTGACATGAAAAACGCAATTGCTGAAGCAACCACATCATTTTGTGGTGCTTCTATGACCCCTTTTAGACCTGGTATTAAGATTAAGAAAAATTAAGATTTCAGGTGATCCGATCACAATTGGTCAGTGTTAAATACATGTTTAAAAGGGGTCTAAAACATTTTGCGATCAGATCAATCTAAAGTTAATAAAATACATTGTTGTTGTAGTGCCTCTAGTGTTAATTTCACCAGGTAAGTGCCATGATATGTGCAACGAGCCGATGCAAAAATTTAGTAATACTAATGTGATTCTATGAGACCAGGTTTTCAGAGAAGTAGAGGAGACTTTTTTGGACCTAATAGGTGCTTAATTATCCTCAAAGACATTACTATAACCCTTTTCATCAGTTCAGCTCCTTCTGGAAGCTTTCAGCAGTCTTTTATTGCATCTTTCAGAAACCATCCTCTTTTTCAACAGGAGATCAGCTTTTATTACCGTTAATTGCTTTTCCTGCTAACAGACCTTCACACACTCTAAACCAGGGATGTCTTATTGATGAAAAAGTCACTCCCCCACCAACAATGGTGCTGAGTTGTTAGTAAATGTGGCTGTGAGAAGCTGTGTGTGTGTGAATGTGAGTTCTGAAATCTGTGTGGGTCCATATATGTGTTTGTATGTCCCTCTGTGAGCTGCTGGTTCAGTCCCTTTGACTTCATATCCACGGAGTGTTCCAGAAGAATGGCGTCCTGTGGTGATGATTCTTTTCTCCTCAGACAATACACTCCTGCTATCTCCCAGCACGCAGACGAACCATCGCCATGGAGATCACAAGCAGAGGCTGAAGAGTGCACTCACACAGCCAGAGTCACAGATATAAACAAAAAAATCCATATATGGAGATGCTGTGTTCACACACTCAGGGGATAGAGCTTGAAGTAGAGTGTTTACATGAGAAATTACTCCTCTGAGATGTTTCTTTTTTTAAATTTCTTTTTTTAAACAAATGACACTCTTTTATTAGAGAAAAAATCTTAACGTTGCAACTTTTACCTGTTTATTGCAGTGGTAGTGGAAATAATCCTCCCCAATGTTATGAGCACTGTGGGACCTCCATATTTTTCACATTTTGGATGCTGTCATAGTGAGAAGCAGAACAGAAAATGAGTGCAATTTTTTTTTTATTCAAACATTTATTAATTTACACTGTGTGTACACAGCTGAGGACAGTTCTCTGAACAAAGAGAGATAGGAGAGAGAGAACAGATGTGAACACTGCGTCCGAAACCACGTACTGTATGTACTGTATTTGATGAAGGATGCACGTATATGCTGGAAAAATAGTACATTCTTTTAGGTATGCATGCGAGTAGTATGAATAGATTTCGGACATACTTCATCCGGGGACGTGGGCAATGTCTCGTGACCTGACTATATGACTTAAAAACAACAACCGGGAAAACTATCTGCTCTGGTTTTGTTAAACAAGCACCATTTAAGCACAAGGAACAGTGATCTTGATATATTGTATATAGCACTTACGGTTGAGAGGAGCTGTCCGACTTGCGATTCACCACCGTTCTTTTAAATCCAGCATTTTGAACGTGACATCTCCTCAGCTCCTGAGGGATTATGGGATCGTTAAGTGTCTAGTCGATCTGCACTTCAGAATCTCACTGGAAATAGTAGGTCATCGGGGTATTTCTCAGTTACTGCTTTATTAGAAGGACTGATTCAAAGACACACACTCATTCTGTTTCTTTGAGAAAGTGAACTAGACTGAGCCTGAATAGGGCTGCTGGGGAATGTTCAGTTGTGTTTGTGAGCGTCATTTTGTATGTTTTGTCACTTTGGTTGTCCAGATTGTGTTTGATAAGCCACATCAACAAGCCAGTACTGCAGCAGTGCTTTTGGTGCCAGGCACTTCGTTATCATAATTGTAAGAAAAATTATTACTCATGCTACTGTTCCACTGGCTGTTATATCATCGTCCTGTGTGTTTTGTGTGGGCTTTTGTGTTAGTGTGCCGTTTGTGTGTGTGCGCATGTTCCTGTGGGTGGCTGTAGAATTTGAAGCGCTGTAGTTACATTATAATTTGGTTGCAGTGTGATTGCAGAGATTTGTGACACTTCAGCACTCTGATATTTTGTTTGCAGCAGCCAAGACTGTGACATTTTAATGCTGTTGGATTCACTCAGTGAAGATCTAATTAATCATTCTGAATGATCATCTTTATCAGCTCCATACTTTCATCTTTAATTGGAGAATTGAAATATTTAAAGGGCAGAATAGACGGGTCAATAACTGACCTGCCCTTTGATAACTGTATGAATAATTTTTTAAAGTGCAATATCACCATATTTGATTATTGTTGCTGTTTTACAGAAGTGAAGCACTGCAGCAACTGATCTTTTCAGTTTCTCTATGTAGCAACTTCAGTGATCTGATAAATAAGAGCTGTGTATGCCTAATGAAATGATTGATAACCATTATTCTGATTTTCAGAATGCGTGGCTTGTTTTACACCCTCATCGTGGTGCTCGTGGCCTTAATGATCGTGACTTCAGAGGCTGGGAAAAACAAGAAAGGTATCAAACATGGCAGAGGCCATCACTTCATCTCTCCTTTCTCTCCTCTCCCCCTTATAACAATGTGATTGGTGACTTTGAGCCTTGAGCTTACCGACATATTAGTGAAAATGAGCTTGAGAGCACATGCCAGCTGTGCACCTGTAGGAAGTAAACTGAGTTGCTGTGATCTTTATGCTGCTGATGTTTTAAAGGGCAAGTGAAACAAGTCACATGAAATAACTGTATTGTCTGTATTGTATGTTGTGTGATAGAGAAGAGTAAGGGTGGTAAAGGAGGTGCCGACTGTACAGAGTGGCGCTATGGCAGCTGTGTACCCAATAACGGGGACTGTGGTCAAGGCGTGAGGGAGGGCACCTGTAACGAGCAGACCAAGAAAGTCAAATGCAGATTGCCCTGCAACTGGAAGAAAAGTTTTGGAGGTGAGCAAAACTATGAAATACCACTAATCAATAAGCTGTGGTCTAATGACAATATTTGGACATTGGCATTTCCATTAGCTTTTTGACTGTTGTAACATAAATTACATTAATTTCTTTCATAGCTCCAGTAGAATTTCAGTAGTATTTTTGTGCTGCTCTGTATTTGGGTGTTTCTTCAACTTCAGCACTTCAGGCTGATTTTTATTCAAACATTTTTTTTCTTTTGTTATATAAAGGTCAAGTTAAAACTGACTTTTACCATGCCATTTATTTTTGGTACTTTTCAAATTACTTTCAAAGGCCAAGACCCAGACTTTGAAAATTAAACTATTTACTATTTTACTTTTTAAACTAAACTAATATTAAACAATATTAAATCTATCATAAAAATACAAATTATTACATGTTTAAAACTGTGATAATCTAAACAAAGATTAAAATAAACCATTTTGATATTTCTTGAGTGAAAATTAAATCTATAAAAACTGTCCCAGTTTTGCCGTCATTTCCACTACATCAAACAATTTTACCCTTAATAAAGTTTTTTTTATTTTTATTTATAAAGTTAGTGAACTTGTTTACTGAGTCAATCAAAGAAATGATCAATCATGAAGAAAAAGAAAAATCAATGTAAATATGGTTTTTAAGCAGAATATTTTTATTGGGCTTCATTTACAATCTACGCATAATTTGCCATGCTATTCAAAAAGTGTGAAATTATTATTTAATTGTGTATATTTAGGAAACATACAGTATACAGTACTCTGAATTAGCTAAAATAAGCTATAGTTTGAAATTAGCCTTAACAAGACAAAGAAGACTGCATTTTATTTCAAAAACCTACAAAATGTCATTTCCATCACCATAATTTCCACCATGTAATTCTGTCCAACACAATACAGAATTTGAGATGTGGTGGAAATTACACTGTTGTAGGATTTCTCATGACTTCAGAAAAAAATGACAAAAATCTCAGCATAAGATACATACACTGTTGGACATTGTTAGTAGATAAATATATATATATATATATATATAAAATACTGAGTGTGAAAAATGTTATAACAAGACTTAAAGTGCCCAAAGTTGAAGAAACACCCATTTATGTCTGTTGTAAATGTTTTATATTATTATACATACTTTATTATAACACTTTTTATGCAGCTGACTGCAAGTATAAGTTTGGTAACTGGGGTGAGTGTGATGCAGCCACAAGCACAAAGAGCCGCTCTGGGACTCTGCAAAAGGCTCTGTTCAATGTTGAATGTCAGCAAACCATCTCTGTCTCCAAACCCTGCACCACCAAGGTCAAAAACAAAGCCAAAGGTACATTCTCAACACCAAACCCAAAATTAACTCACTCTGAATGATTGTTATACTTAAATGTTATCAAAAAATGCTTTCGCAAACACTCTAGAAACGGGTGTTACAGTCCATTGCAACCAGTTGTTTGATTCGGTTTAGTCAAGCATGTAATGCATGTAATCTCCTCTGATTGTGTAATCTTGGCCTGTTGGGATTCTGAAATAATTGATGAACCTCTGTTTATACATAAGAGACAGTCCTTTTAACTCATAGGTTTGTTGTTAATATGCTTATATGAATGTGGATTTCAGCAATAATAGCACTGGGCATATGTGTTTCCTAACCAGCGTGAGACAGGGAGGCGTTGTCAAAGGTTTGGCTTTACTGGTAAATCTGAATAATGATTTTGTGTCAACCTCTTCACAGGAAAGAAAGGAAAGGGGAAAGGGAACTAAAGAGAGCGAGAGATGCAGAGGAGCATTGAACACACAGCGATCATCTGTCATCCAAACACTGCCTTTTTATCTGTACTTTGTGAAGATTAAGAATGAGCATGACTCAACACAGCCACAAACACATAGCCTGAAGTCATTTTCGTACCGAGTAACTGACTCGTTACATTACTCTTTCACATGTGATGGAGAAAGGAGAATAAAATGCTGTTGTTTAGAGTGTGTGATGCCCTGTAGTTTACCCAATTCACAAGCGCTGAGAGCTCTTTTTCTCTTTCTCTCTACCATCATCTGTGTAGCTTCAGGCCTCTTATTTGTTAAAGGACAACACAATCAGTAGAACTCAATCAGACACATCTATTTTTATAACTGTTTTACTTAAAAAAAAATGTGGGTTTGTAAAATTGTGTAATTACAGGATTATATTACTAGTGGGGTATGCCAGTAGTATATGGATAAGTCACCCTTCTCCTTTTGTAGCCTAAAATTGAGGATAAACAATTTTTCTTTTCTTTTTCTATACAAAGTTGTAGTTAATGTAAGGATGGTTTTTGTGAAAATACCCCATGCAATTTGTTTTTCATTTTGACAATGATTGTGTTACTTATAGATATAAGGGGTGACAGAGTGTTATAATATGGAACAAGTATTAATATGAATGGACGCCACAGAGACAAGTCCCCTCTTATGCAACAGTGAACTATTTGACTATGTAAGAACATTTTGTAAGCATTTGAGAAATACAGTGAAGTTTTGTTACTGAATTTTGTGTGTAATGTGTACCTAAAGGAATTGGTGGCACCTAATTATTAAAGACTCCTGACCCCATTTTTTTTTTCTTTATGCAAACTATTTATACCAAGTTACTGAAGCTGCATCCCAAATCGCATATTTCTGCACAATTGACCCTTTGCTAAGCTCAGGCCCCCTTGGTTACGGTTGCTTGCTCTGACAAGCTCTGCAGAACTCCCCATTGAAATGAATGAGAGATTGCCTGGAATGATGCAGTTTTTGGCAAAATATTCCCAAATGCAATGGTTAATAAGTTTACGTGGACTGGAATATAGAGTGACATTATAATGCAATTTTATATTATGTTTTTTTGTAAAAGAAATGGTTCAATTACACAGTCATTTGATTAAAACCTTTAGACTGTAAATTAGAATCAAGGCAAACAATTATTACAGTCACTTGAAAAGAGAAAAACATCATTTAATAGCGATTACATACTAGTAATTTGCTAGGAGATGTTTCTGGTGACAGTCAAAACACCTGCCAAGATAACGGAAACGTAGTTTTGTTTCCTTACACGTCATCTTCAGAGCATCTGGCAATGGAATGCCTTTATGGTCGGAGATCGGAGATATCAAGTAGGAATATCCCACGTCCGAGTTGAATGGAACGCAGCACTAGCGAAGGGTCAATTATGCACCATTTTGCAGTGTATTTATTGATAGTAAAGAAGATACTTGTGCTACGTTCCATCGAAACTCGTACGTAAATTTTCAACTCCGATTTCGCCGTGATGCAGGTCCATGACATCACACAAACATGTCGGTACCCAGGGAGATATACAAAGTAAGCGATAAACATTCACATTTAAAGGTGCAATATGTAACATTTTTCATGTAATATTCTACTTTTTTGCCAATGTGTGAACGGCTTGTAACACAACTTAAAAAATGAGCCCTTCCCGGACTTCCTAGGTTGCCTATTAAAGCCTGTAGACTGATTTTCATGCGAAGGGAGCGGGTCGCTTTTGCCGGGAAAATCCAAAGGATGTGACGTTTATGCGCGCTCCCGAGAGCCTTGCCTCAGACAGTAGTGTCTCTTCCGCTATTCAACAGCGACAACAAATTGCAACGCTAGGTAACATTATCTTAGGGTGTGTTCACAGTTTTGTTCACAGGTGTAGTTCGTTTTAATCGAACCAAAACTTCCAAGTGTGAACACATCCTTAGAGATGGAATCCAGCAAACGTCTGGCTCCCAGCACAACACTGACTCCTACACAAACTCAAAGTAATCCAAAAAACAAAACAAAAAAACATTTATCTACTGAATCCCGTCTGGCTAAGCGGGAATGTGATTGTGGTCAAGCGAAAACTAGAGTGAACATCAACAGGGCATTTGATTCCTGGAGGGACCTTCGTTCAGTTTTGGGGATCAAAACCGACCCTGAATTTGGCGTTCTTACTGGACAGGTAAGCCTACATAACTGCAAAGCACGTGAAATATAGTGCCATAAGGATTGATCTGTGTAATTTTAGCTAACTTGATCTTGCCTGCTAACGCTGATGAATTGCAAGCTAACTTGCTTCGTAACTTTCAGATAATTTCAACGATATTCTCTTTGTACTAAAAGTCAGGTTAATGTCAATGTTAATCTGTAATTATTCAGCCAGGTAAACTACAATAACACATGAAATGAATGCTAGACAATGTTCAAGATAATGCAAAAAGCTCCATTCAATAGTGTAACGTAACTTGGTTATACAGAAAATATATACATTATATTATTATAAAACAATAGCGTATCGATATATCAAAATGACAGTTGTGATGGAATCACATCAATACTGAATTGTGTCAACATATTTATAATGTACAGTCTATTTTATAAACAGCTACAGTCATCATCCACCAAATTTAGCTAACAGCTATTGATAAAGCTGGCTAGCTAGCTAACGCCGACATAGGCTGTCGTATAAATGCAGTCAATGTATCATGCAAAGAAAAGTGATTACTTCAAACTACAGTCTCGCATAGTCAGACCTATATCCACACTTTTAGTCCTGTTCCAGCACTGGAGAGTCAAATATAATATACAGTCTCAAAGTTTGTAGTAATCAAAAATCATAACTGTGTAATTTTAATTATGCTACCTCATCTGTCAGCATGATGACGGTGAATCACGTTCAGTCTCTTTGTACGTTACGTCACTGTTTTGGCCGATGCTCGCTCGCGTCCCTGTGGAGTGTGTGCACGAGCATGAGCATGAGCACGAGCAACAGGTAGCTGGCTGCAGTTCACTTAATGGCCACAAGTGTCATTAATAATAAGGGTTTCTGAATCTTACATACTGCACCTTTAATAAGTAATATTGATAAATGAGTCAAAGTTCCTACATTACATGATATTAAAGCTTGTGCAGAAACAGTGGTATTAAACATGGCATAATATACTCTCTGTTGATAATCAAACACCGGTAGCACAAATGCTAGCGTTACACCATTGATTCTGAATTGGGTTGGTAGGACACATCTCTGGTTACATGTAAACCCTGCTAAGAGAACGTGAGCATTGCAGTTTTGTTTCCTTACACGTCAGAGCATCTGGCAATGGAATGCCTTTATGGTCGGAGATCGGAGATATCAAGTGGAATATCCCACATCGGAGCTGAATAGAACGCTGCATCAGTGCGAGTAGTATGTTCACACTAAAGATGCAGCGCAAAGAAGTGTACTTAGGAGTACCCGGATGATGTACGGAGTGTGTAATGTTGGACACTTCATGCAGTCACTGCTTGCTATATGTAGCGGAAGGAACAGAGTTACCTGGCCGCAATGATATAGGCCTAGTGAAAAAAAGAAAAAAAAAAACAGTTGTAAAATTAATGGTGAATGTGACCATTAATGAAACGTATATATGTACATTATTTGAGATAAGTGTTGAACTGAGGCTGGCTAATGCGCTAAAGTTAGCAGGAACGCTAGCGTTCCATTTGAGACGGTACTACACTTTGAAAATTCATACACCAGAATGGCCTAATCATAATGCACAGTGAAAGTGCACAGTGTAGCTACAGTGTTGTCATTTGGAACACAGCTCTAGATGTGCTTGTAAATAATAATTGTCCTCCCATCCTTGTCAGCGAGCTCAAGGACTTTATTCATCTTTTTATGCAATAGGAAAAAAAGAACCATACACTCTTATGTACACTGGCTCTATAAGTGCAGCAATAGATAAGTCCATAATTTAATGTGTTCATTCCATCATCTCCACTGGGAAAACATGGGTTTATACTGCCCTTCACCTAGTACTGTTATACAGGAATATTCTGCATGAATACCTATATAATAAACATTGTGTAGACATTGAGATAAAATTGTAGCCTCCCTGATTAGAAGACCAGAGAAAATAGAGCGTAATGGGCAGTCATGTTTGCCATCCAACAGATGATAAGGATAGGCTTTGCTATTTTCAGATTTACAGAAGGGCAATTTTTAGAAAAAGATCTGATTGCAAGATTGTCCTCAGGACATTTCTTTGTATGAATGACACAGATTTAGGTTGACGTGAACAACCCTATACTTCATCAGTCAATGTATCATCTCCACAAGAAAAAAACTAGAAGCAATTGGCACGTTTTAACATGAATTCGGAAAAATGGAAATCTGGTTTTTAGATTCTTTTGCGATGGCATAATAGTCACTTTGTCATTACCACTCATTAAAAAGAGATTTAGAGCTGGTTTAGAGAAGAAGACTGATGAATGGAAATTTAATTATGAGGTAGAAACATGAAACCAAACACAAGACGATTAAAGAGAGGCAAGTCTCTGGAACTTAAAATCAGGCTAATGTTCTTTAAATGATGAATGAATAATTTTACTTTCAGGCCAGGCCTAATAACAGACCAGAGTGCCACGACCTCTTTGGTTTAATGCTTTAAAGTACAGTTTGTAATTGCTGAAACTGGCAGTTTGTTAGTATTGTAAGAACACAAGCCCCAAAACACCAACACATTTGTCTCCCTTTGTGCTAATACTGACCAGATGTTTTCAAACAAAACTGTGTGATTAGTCTCTGAGATAATTCCCTCAGGTTTAAATTGCGCCGTTTCATCAATTACGAACTTTAAATTTAAATACAAACCAGGCAAAATTTTGAATAAACTATATTGCACCATGAGAAAGCAATATTATGAAGTGAATATTTGCTAAATGATGATTTGTTTTAGATGTGGGAATAAAACCAATTTTCCATTTTCCACAGTCCTAGGTGCCCCAACTGAAATGAAATGCTTGAAATGGAACATCTTATAAACAGTTTAAATAAATGTACAAGTCATCTATTTTTTTCCCAAGTATATCACAAATTAGAAATGATTTCAACAGTTTTGCATACAGACAGCAATACATTTAATATTTCATTTGTAAAATCACATGTAAATCACCAACTAAATACAAACATCCAGACATTAAATGCAGGGAAGAAATAATACTTTCAAGAGCATACTGTATATCCATTATGTAAACTAAACATATTTACACACTTATGTAAGGTCAAAACCTTACACCGACATTTCTCATACAGGTGGTCCAGTCTAGAGTGTCTCATCCCATTTAAAGTCCATAATGCATATCTTAATCCATTGAGGAGATCCTTTTAAATTTCAACCTATTCCAGAAGCTCAAGAGGATCACACTAAGAGGATAATGATAAGACTAACTTCTCCAAAACTCAGCCACATGTCCCGAATTTGCCTTGGTATGAATGTGGTGGATGACACTGCTGTTGTGGTCCACCAGCAAATCTTCCTTCTTTATGCTTTTCATGTGGAAGGTTCAAATATAAGAAGCATAAACTCTCTGAAGAGCGCAATGCTTCCAAATGCTGTGAGACAGTAAGATTTTCCATAGTTCATTAAGTTTTTGAATAGCTGTGATATGTTCTCCAATCAAAACCATGTGTTTACGTATAGAGAATCTGAGGTCTTTGTCAGAAACATTGTACTGTCTGTTAATACGAATAATACTAACCAAAAGGACTTGATTTATACCATTTTTGCTGTACTAGGGGTATAAATACAATCACTCAATTCATCATGTTCATTACAGTTTTCCTAATGTCTCTTTTGGTTTTTACTTTAATACTTCCTTGGAATCTCTCTACTCTGTTGATAATGATGATGTGTTGTTACTGGCTCTCTAACCTAATGCTGATTAGGAACTTTAAATGAAGTTCCTAAACGTAAGTTCGGGAGGAGCGAGCCCATCTAATCTTTCAATTAACAACCAGAGTATATAAGCAGCTGCTTACCTCTCTTCGGTCTTAGCTGTTTCCAGCATCCCTCCACCACCCCAACTCCACCTTTACCCTAGGCATCTTGCCCCATGTAATCATGTCCTATTAATAGTCCCGGGGGGGGGGGGGGTATAGAGTTCAAGTTGAAGCTGCTTCCTCAAGCCCCTCCACCGTGGACAGCAAGCCAAATAAGTTTAACCTTAATAGATTAAAGATTATATGGGCAAACGAACTCGTGGATTAGTTTTCACATCACTGTAGTGTAGAGTTTCAAAGATCTTGGCAGTGCAGCAATGATTACAGTAGATTACTAGAAGAGAAATTTGTTTCATGATCTCAGCTCAGTTTCTTCTGATGTTAAGTCTCGTATGACAACTCCATCAGCCTTCTGTAAACAATAATTCCTTAATACATAAACTTTTGGTTAGGGTGCAGCACACTGTTTTAACATTATGGGATTATGAAGCCTCACAATGTACTGCACAGTACCTTCTATGGTTCAAGGGGGCCAGAAGAGCTGGGACAGCCTTGTGTACCCTCCATACCATGCACACATCTCCAGACACTGCTGACTGCCTCTGCCCTCTGTTCATCTGGTGCCAATGTTCTTATACTGGCACATGAGGAGGTTTTTGAAGGTCTTTTTGAAGGTGGCATTACAGAGTGCATAGCAAGCAGGGTTGATGGTACTGTTGACATAGCAGAGCCAGTAGCCAATGGCCCAGACTGTGTCCGGAACACAAGACTGGCAAAACGTGCTGATTAAGACCATCACATTGTATGGCGTCCACGTGATAATGAAGGCCAGCAGGATGGCAAAGATGGTCTTTGTGACTTTTTTCTCTCGTGCCGCCATCTGCCTTTTCCTTTTAACCTGGCTGCGAGCGATGCTGGCAAACTTTCGCACCACTGTGCGGGGTCGGTTCACGGGGATTGAACGCCTCTCGCCGGCACTGTTTGGTGGGACGATCTCAATGGCTGTGATGCACTCATCTCCTGCCTGTTTGGTGACTATCTTGATCTTGGACCATTTGGATTGAGGGTTGAGTTTAGACGCAGCTGCTGGCGCAGGTGCCAAGCCACCCTCTGATGTCGCCTCACTGTTAGCTCTTTCTTTGTGCTCTTTAGGTGCTATGCTGGCAGTGCTGGAGTCGTTTGAGCTCTCTTTTTCCTCTGGTTGCACACAAGAGTCAGCTTTGGTGGAACCCACAGACTCATCTAGCTTCCCGTTCTTCATGGTATCTACAGTAGAACAGGTATCCAAGCTGGGCTTAGGAGGAGACTGGTTGTTGTTGTTCTGCTTTAAAATGTGACTCTTGAGTAGACCACTGGACTTCGGGATTTTCTTCTCCTTTTTGGCCTCGGGCTTCTGCTTGGACACACGGCTGCGACTGGCCAGAGAGATGTGCACATACAGCACTGTCATGATGACCACCGGTAGGTAGAATGCAGCAATAGCCGTGCCGAACGTCACTGCAGGGTTGGAAAGGAACTGGATGTAACATTCTCCTGGTTCCACGGTCCGTTCTCCTACAATGAACTGCCAGAACAGGATCGCAGGTGCCCACAGGATGAAGGACAGGATCCAGGCGGAGGCGATCATGAGTCCCGCCATCTTGGTGGTTCTGCGTGTGGGGTAACTGAGTGGTTTGGTCACACAGAAGTATCGGTCGAAGCTGATGATTAGCAAATTCATAACAGAGGCGTTACTGACCACATAATCCAGTGCTAGCCACAGGTCACACACTATAGGGCCGAGAGGCCAGTAGCCCTTGATAATGTAGACAGTGTAAAGGTTCATGGAGAACGCACCAATGATGAGATCCGCACAGGCCAGGCTGAATAGGAAGTAATTGTTGACGGTCTGCAGGTGCCGATTGACCTTGATCGAGAGCATGACAAGGATGTTGCCCACAACAGTGACAAAACTGAGGGATCCTGTAACCAATGCAATGAAGACCATCTCCACCGTTTTGTACGGACTCTCTGCGTCTGCCTCGACCGCTGCACATGAGCCATTAGCACTGCCGCTGTCACAGCTGAGGTTGGCATCATTGGACACGTTGCTCAATGAACCTGCAACACACACAATGCACAGATAATATTATAAATGTCACAAATCCAGTTGATATCAGCAATAATTTGCTGGAAATAATTACACACTGATATAAATAGAAGCAGACTGATCACATAAAGGGAAAACAGCATGACGTTCATTATGATGAATATTGCTTCAGTACAGTAATTTCCATCAGGAAAAATAAATAAACTTGGTATATGCTGTTCATATTCAAGAGTTTTGGAATCAAGCCCAGATGGAAAGAAATCTTTGGAGAAGGAAATCTTTTGGAGATAACGACTTGATGCATTCAGTAACTTTTTTTTGTTTGTGTCTGCTTGGACTCATAGTGACACCTAGCTTTGTGGATGCACCATCATTCAAAATCAAGTTTTCCATTAGAGATGTCATTGTATCATTTCACTAATCATAGTCAGCCATGATTCATTTCATTAAGAATGAAAGCGTCCAATAACAGGGCAGTTACTGAGATTAAGGGAGTAGTGTTTGGCCGGTCATGTGTTCCTAAAATGGTGACCCCCCATGAGGAGACCCTCTCCATGTAGAAGAAAAACAGCTTTACTTATATGACTAGAGTCTTCATCTCATGTGAGTGGTGATGATTTTATACGTTTCAAAATTTCCATTCATTTCTTTAGTATTAAAACTTTTTTAATGAGGAAAAATGACTTGTGCCCCTTTAAGGGTTAGTTTGCTAAAAAATTTATTAATAAATAATAATAAATATAAAAAATCTGTCATCATTTCATTTTTTTTCTGTGGAACACAAAAGGAGAATTCTTTTCCATTCCAGTTTTGAGAAAAACACCATAAATGGTTCATACATCCTGTGTACTTAATTTCTTGTGTTTCGTTTGACTTAAAGTTTGGTCTGTTCCTCACACAAATCAATCGTATGGCTTTAGAAGACTTGGAATAAAGCACACATCAGTTGTATGCACTATCTTTATGTTTTTTTTTTGTCCTTTTTGGAGCAGATCTGGTCCATATGAATTTGCATTTCTCCGTTTTTTTTCCTTTGCCAATCTGCTCAGATCTTCATCAGCTCAGATTCCAATCAGGTTATTTGCTAAATAGCTTTCTGGTGGGTCTCCGGTTCCTTCTGGGGGGTCTCCAGTTACATCCCGTCTGAGACCCGGGACCCCCTGTAATTCGCACCCTGGAAACAAAGCTAAAATTCACACCAAAAAGTGTAACTTTCTCCCAGCTCGCCTATGAATGTTCATGAGAGAAACTCGTTCACGTATCTGAAAGGGCGTTGATGTTGATCTAAATTAATAATCTAGAGAAGAGGAACACACAAATGAGAGTTATTTATCTGCGTATCATTCTTGATTGGCAGCATTACGTGAAATCCTTTTAAGCACACATTGTAAGTGGAGTTTATATCAGTGCATGAGTCTTCATTAAGTTATGCTTTTTACATTATGTTTGTGAGGTAATAGTTTGATCGGTTGTTTTTTCCAATTTAAGCAGATTACTAGACCTGTGTTAAATATGTAAAGCTATTTTTAATATCAGCTCCTGTTTTTTACCTCTATGTTGGTGTGCAGTCGACGAACAAAGATATATCTGCTGTGTTCTTAAAACACTTAGGCATTTTACTGAAGTGAATAGATTTGTAGACATGCTTTTTATACATAAAAACGTACGGGTGTTATTAAAACTCATTATAATTTTTATAAAACTATTATTGTTGTCTTTTGATAAAAGTCATGCTCAGCAGCTCACAAACTGTAGGGAAATGATGGATTTGCTTTGTTCTTCTAATGCTTAAAACCTCTACTAAAGTCTCTTTGTAGGTCTGTAGACATACAGATTTTAAAGGATTAAAATTTTCTTTTGATCATTGATTCAGTGACTAACTTATTTCACACAAGACATCACCAGGTGGCATCATCAGAAATGGTCACTGAATCATTAAATGGATCTGAACAAATTTTGGTGAACATAGTCAAAACACTCGAGCCACTTGGATACATTTAAATCCCACATCACACAAGCACAGAGTAAAAAAACTGTGCACATGCACAGTTGTCATTTTTGTAATTGATTAAATAATTTATTCAGGACCAGCTTGTGCTCAGTCTTTTATTGTCGTGTGAAATAGAAACAAGTGCTCCACAAGACGCCCTTTATTTTTGCAGCTAATTTTGCTACATTTTACAATTATTTTGCAATACTTGAATCTTTAAAATACAACAAATATTAAAAATAATACATATATATTAATATAATACTTATATTTGAATATATACTGTAATATATTAATACTCCACTGTAAGTGTTGGGTTTGTGCGAGCCACCTACTGACAGTGTGTGTGTGTCCCCCACTTTTAAAATGACTGCTACACCCCTGCGTGTTCATTACATTTATGCATTTAGCAGACACTTTTATCCAAAGTGACTTACAGTGCACTTATTACAGGGACAATCCCCCCAGAGCAACCTGGTGTTAAGTGCCTTGCTCAAGGACACAATGGTGGTGGCTGTAGGGATCGAACCAGCAACCTGATTACTAGCCCACTACGCCACATGTGAGAACTTCTGGTTGTATAGCACATGCATCATTTAACGCATGAACATGTTAAAGCGCATGCTTCAAGGACTGCATTTTGCTTAATTTCAATCATGTGGCTTCAGAAGACATGGATTAAACCACTCGAATCCTATGGATTACTTTTTTGCTGCCTTTATATGCTTTTTGGAGCTTGAAAGTTTTGGACCCTAAAGACTTTCATTGTATGGACAATAGCAGCTAAGATATTCTTTAAAAAATCTTTGTTTGTGTTCCACAGAAGAAAGAAAGTAATACAAGTTTGAAACGGCAGGAGGGTGAGTAAATGGTGAGAGAATTATAATTTTTGGGTGAACTGTTCCTTTAAGATCTTAAAACAATGTGCTGGCTTAGGCTTTATTAGTGCTTTATGAAACAGCTTCATTTTAAAAATGTGCTGTTTGATCAGCAAACAAAACTAAATTAGTTGTTCATTGTCAAAGAAAAAAACTCCCATTTTTTCCAGGCATCAGAGTTGAGTTGTCTCAGGTGAAAAGTAGATTAATTATATCCTCACGATTAATACAATTCTCATGATTAGACTCCTTAAAGACATTATCCAATCACAGAAGCTAAAGCTGATGTGTCATTAAAGTCAACTGACCCCCTGAGTCTCCTAATATTCTCAGCTGCTCTGGAACAATTAAAGACACAAAGATTAGACAGGCATCCCGAGGACCCATAGATTTAATAAAAAAAAAAAAAAAAAAAAACAGTTCTAAGGAAAAATAAACATCTCAAGCCTGTGATATGAGACCTCTTTATATTTATAGACCCGCTTACTGTATGTACGATTTCCATAAAATGAAAATTAACATTGCTTTCTTTGTCATAGATATACCCAAAAAAATCTTGTTATATGAAAAATTGAGGGTTTTGGCATGTCATATGTGAATGCGGCCTGCATTTCTAGAGATTTTGTCATGACGCTGCATGCTAAATCCTACAAGAGACAGTGCACTGTGAATAATGCTCAACCAACTTAAAAAGCCAAGAGGAAAATAATTTACATTTAAAAAAACAAAAAAAACATAACATTTATTTTCAAAATGTTTACTTTTCAAGTAAAAGTGAGAAGCTGTTTTGGGTCATGAATAATCCAGCCTCCATGTATACTTCTGGGAAGCTGTTGTCATACTGATAAAGTATTAATCCATTGGGCAATTAAAAACCTGTTTGAAGAGACTCCATCGGGCCCTGTATGCTAAAAAAATAAATAAAAACACATCAAAGTAAGAACATAAGAACATACGCAAATATCTTTAAGCATTTTGAAGACACATTATTTATTATTGCCTATTAAAATTTCTAGAGTTTAAAAAAAAAAGGTGATATCTTATGAAGGTTGCCATCTTCTGGATGACCATAGAAATTACAGCCCATCGTGAAAACACATGGGAAGCAGATTGCTGCAAACATGCTGCATCACTGCTTTTCCAAATGATTCATAAAGCAGCACGTGTGGATGCTTCCCAATGCTCTTGATCAGTCTTTATTACCATTAGATCTAAAATCAGTCTCCCAGTAGAGGATGGACCACACCACCCAGCCCCTCTCTTTATCTTTATTATCCCTTTAAACCACCTGACTGATCATCAGCAGGCATCAAAGCACTGCCAAACTCCAGAATGCCAGACACCGCATATCCTATTCCTTTTGAAAGCTTTTTGACAAACACACATTCTCTTCTATCTCTCCTCCTCTCGCATCCAAACACAGATCACACTCCTTGAAGAGTGTGGCCATTTCTTACCAAGCAGTACTTTAGAGATTAAAGAGTCAGTTGAGTTTTGGTGTCTTGCTCTAATTTTCCCTCAGGTGCAAGTGATTCTGTGTGGGGAAAGGATTCTTATCAAATATGAATCAGCAATTACTCAACTGTGGATTCGAGCAGAGCGGAAAGATAAGTGCTGAGCCTCATTAAATATGAATCAACAATATTCATCTGATATCACAGAGGGAGAAAGCTCCCCAGGACCAGTCTCTGTTTTTTTTTTATCCCAGCTTTCTCATACAATTTGACTTTATATACCCTAACTTCATTTGGCTTCCCAAACTCTTCAGTTGAGTAAAAGAGTTGAAGCTTGCCCATGTCTGGCATGCTGTCAGAGACGCTCTTAGGCCAGAAACATACTTTACGCAAGTACGCATACGAAGATATGAGCACTTGGCCAACGCATTGCCAACCTGCAGTCTGGCTGAGCATGCCTACATGCATTTTTGCATTACTAATGACCTTATTCACAGCAGTGCCATCTTTGACTTTTGCCAGGAAAGGCAACGAGCCTGTAAGGGATAGACGTACAGTCTGTTCAGTGGGCTGTACTGCAGTTTAAAGAGTTTTTGGATCGTTCTGTGAACAAAACATTGAAAAAATATCTTTCCAAGAACTGTCAGTTGACAAAAAACTTCAGCCATCACAAGTTGTGGAAAATCAGATAGGATATAGGAGCTTTATATAGCTTTATACCGTGCGTGCCATTGAAGAGATGGTAAGTTTATCCCTCACGGACTCGCTTTCATTCCCATTAAAAATGATGGCACTACTGTGAATAAGGTCTATGGCAGTAACAATTCTCAGTACTCAATGGGATGATAGAGTTATGTTCAAAAGTCTCTGCCATTAAAATGGATGTGTTATTATTCTGATAAGTTGCTATTAATATTTTGACTTTAACTTAAGTTCTTTAAGGAATATTTCGGGTTCAATACAAGTTAAGCTCAATCAAACAGCATTTGTGTTATAATGTTGATTACCACAAAAATGTATTTTGACTCGTCCCTCCTATACTTAAAAAAAAAAGAAGCAAAAATCGAGGTTACAATGAGGCACTTACAACAGAAGTTAATAGGGCCAATTTTTTGAGGGTTTAAAGGCAGAAAGTTGAAGCTTATAATTTTTAAAAACACTTAATTCTTCTGGTACAGCTCATGTATTATTTGAGCTGTAAAATTGTTTAAATTGTTATTTTTATGGTTATGGCAACAAAGTTGTAATATTGGCTATAACTTTACACAGAAACTGTTAGTGATTTTATCACACTAAAATCATGTTTACACACATATCATTTATGTCTTGTGGCTATACTTTTTTATAAAAGTTAGTATTTTAACGTTCAGAATTTGGCCCCCATTCACTTCCATTGTAAATGCCTCGCTGAACCCAGATTTTTGCTTCTTTTTTATTTTAAAGAAAAGGAGGGGCAAGTCAAAATAAATTTTTGTGATAATCTATATTATGCCGGAAATGCTATTGATTGAGCTTAATTTATATTAAACCCGGCATATTCCTCTACAAACTGTTGCTCCGCCATGACATTAGTTGACTTGAAAGAGAAAACTCACCATAGAAGCAGACAGTTTATACTAGTGTCCAGTATAGTGCCCCCCTGCGGCAATATATACTTGCGTTGTGCTAGGAATTCCTGTCTGAATTCCACATTTTGGAACGCAATTAAACACGAAACTGAGCTTGCATAGCTAGAAGCGTCTGCGTTCACGTACTCAATTATGCTTTGGCCTTTACTGTCCTCAGTGTGGGGCAACAGTGTGAATATGTAGTCAGGCTGCAAAGTGGCACCTCATCTACACTGCTGTCAGCAAGTGTGCAAACCGTAGCTGTTTCTCAGACAACAGCAAGACAAAATGTGACAAGAACAGACAACAAGAAACCCATTGCACAACACAAGAGCATGTGAGCAGAGCAGTGATAATTCCACCTGAGTGGAGAGCGCCTTTTTCAAGATTCGCTCTCTCAGGCCCCTTAGGCTGCTCAGTGCCGCTCCCTCAACCCAGAATGCGCTTCGTGATATGCTGGTTTGGGAATCTGCGAAATAAGCAATAGGCCTGATGTTATGGAGCTCTAACATTGTTTTAGTGAAGTTGCAAACCTTATAGCCTAAATAAATGCTAAGTAAAAATCAAAGCTAAGAACAAGGAAATCAAAAGGGAGTGTGGAGAGACTGTGAGAATTAGAAAATATTCCTTTTGGAATCGTACGTGTCACATTGCCAGAGAGCACGAGGATGTGCTACGCAAACATGGTAGTGCAGCAAAAGGTGAGCTAGTAGGCTACACTACTATTCGATAATAAATTAATAGATAAGTAATGTATCTTGTTGTTTTGCCATCATGTCAGTGCAGCTGCCAGCTAGATGCAGACCCGGGTCTGCAGGGTTGCGAACGTTAGATCACTCTCAATTGAATATGTAAGCTTAATAATACTGTATATTGGCAAAGCATTTTTCCTTGAATCCCGGTGAAAACAAACAAAAAATCCCTGCATCAAAACCAATAAACATGTATGATCTTGCAGATCAGTGTGTCCTACTTTGCAGGTGGAGCAAATTTGCACATATGCGAGTTTCCGTGCCAACGCACATGTTTTATCACTTGTAGAGGCATGTTTGATGACTTGTTTAAAGTAAACAATGGCAATTTAGAACAGATTTTTTTTTAAGGTATTATTTGAAGATGTTGATGACATATGTGCTAACAGATAAATATTTGACTGATTACAAATGATAAGGAAGGTCTGGTTCACCCGATTATCTAACAGCCGTTGTAAACCAGTCCAAAATATACAGTGAGGTTTTATATACGAAAACACAACAATGCAATCACATAATTTCAGATGTGTACATTACTAATCATTTGATAATTTAATAAATGTCAGCCTATAGTCTATATTTCACCCAGAGGGGCTCCTCAGCCCATGTGAGCAAAGGGGCAGTTGCTTGGGCCACTGTAGCTAGCTCCTGTGTACGTGATTGGAACCAAGTATACTACAGAGAAATGTAATGCTGGAGCACGATTTGAGCGAACGCTTTTTTACCGGTGAGCGTGAGCGGTACTTGAGTGGAGCACACATGCATGGAGAGGGTTATTGAGCGGAGTGTCACACCGCTCCACTTCGCTCACATGCTCTGCACAATACACACACATCACATGCATGCATGTAACCAAATCAAATTGTGAGAATCACACATTCAAAATAAATCCTGCATGTACAGCCAGTTAAATAAGCTCAACCAAAGCAGTTTAAGAGCGACTCCTGATTCTTTTGGAAGCCTGACTGTTCTGCCCAGCTTCCTCTGATCTGACACGTCATGTAGAGCTTTTTGGCATTAAAAATATCACAGTTGGAATCAGAATGTATAAACATGATAATAATGCCAACATAGAGCCTTGAATACATAAATGAGAACTGTTTACACAAACAGCCTGAGACAGTCATCATAAAAGTGAAAAGTATAATGAAATGAGTCACTCATTTTCAGGACAAATTACTTTCTCCAATGGTTGCATTTTCCTGGCTTAAATTTAATTATTGATGGAAATGAAAATGAGGCTGTGAGGGAAAGGCTTACAGTGTCTTCAATGGCATGCACTGTATACATCTGATTTCTACAACTCTTTGAAGAGACTTTTGATCACGTCCACACTAGTCTGTTGAAGCCTGAAAATGAAATTTCCATTTCCTTACTTCATTGTTTTTAAAAAAATATCGGTCATGGAGAATGTTTTCGGTGGAGGAAAATGCCATTCTAGTGTTGATGCGAGGCGTAAACATGACATACGAAAATGTATTATTGTGGATGTGGCCTAAGTCTATCCCTCACAGCCTCGTTTACATTCCCGTCAAAAATGAAATATGGCGCTACTCTGAATAAGGTCTTTTGAAAACGTTTCTTTTAAACTCCATGATAAGCATGGGGACAGTTTTCTCACTTCTTTCTAGGTTTTTTCTGCTTGTATGTACAGCCGTTTTCTTTATAAACACTGTTCAACCGCTGCACTGAAAGATCACCTGAAAGAGCCTTTGTTGTGTGTTTGTTTGAGTAACCTGCTCATACTGGAGGGTAATATTCAGAGACTCAAAGCTCTTTGAGGATGGAGTGATATTTGTGTGATGTGGGGGTGGTTGAGCTTTGAACCAGCACAATACCTGCACTGAATCTCATGTCGAGATAAAAACAGTCTGGAACATAATAGATATACTGAAAAACATCTCAGTAAAGCATGTGCTACGTATTAGATTCTACCCTTTGCTAGCAAATATTGAACAGATTGTATTGTTGCAGTAAAGCAGCATTTTGCAGTTTCACTGAAATTGATGGCAAGGAGACATCCCACCCTCCCTCCTACCCCAACCCATAACTGATTTTATCTGGGCCCTTTTTTACTGATTGCATCCGATGAGCGGAACTGAATATCCGTAACAGAAGGTCGATCTGAAATTAACAGATGATTCTCCTATCTCATGACATGATGTATATCTGTCATTGACACACCCATATATTCTAATGACACCAGGCACTCTAGAAGTATATCCACTTGCAGCCCAAGTATAAAACATCCAGACAAATAGAGCTGTAGAAGCTTGGTAATGGATTTGGATTTTATATGCATGCTATAAAGGGTCAACAGCAAAGGTAAACCACACTGACCTTTCATTGTTTAATATGACCTACTTAAATTGTGTTTTGTTGCTTTATATTTTACCATAAAATAAAACAAATCAGCCTCAAAACTGAAGAACAATTGAGGTTTCACTTTGCAATAAGGTTCTATTTGTCCATCAAGATAAACGAATATGGCGTGTTGTCCACAATGGACTGGGGTTAATAATTGCTATGGGCGTTATGAAATGTAAAGGTGGAGGGATGCAAGAAGAATCGTCACCTGTATGAAGGAAGCAGCCACTTATATATTGTTGGCATATGATTGGCAGGCCTACATGAAGAAGCTCCTTCCGAACTTACGTTTAGAAATGAATTTAATGCATTAGTTATCATGAACTAACAATGAACACTATTTCTTTTTTATAGAATTTATTAGTCTTGTTAATTTATGAAAATATAATTGTTCATTGTTCTTTCATAATGCATTAACTAATGTTATCCTATTCAACTCTTCATTTTAAAAACGTATTACTACTGTATATGTTGAAATTAAAATGAACCAAGATTAACCAAAAAAAAATTGCTGTTCATTCTTAGTTCATGTTATAAAATGGATGTTGATGGCCTAGCTTTATTCATGATAATGCACAGCTATAACCTCTTCACAAAGCTACTATTTGTATCACTGCCCAGCTCACATAGCTGACGGTTATTTTATTTAGCAACATGCTGTTTTTTTTTTCTTTTTACTGTCAGGGACTATAACAGAAGGATGGCATCTAATGATTTTACAAAAAAAAAAAAAAAATATTTATATATATATATATTTCTTTATTTATAAAGAATTGTTCCCGTAAAATTGTATTATGTGGTAAATGTTTTATAAGGCTATGCCATATTGTAAATAATGTTATGGCTTAAGTGGTTGCAGACACTTCGCTTTGCATCTTGCCTAGTAACACCCTAATAAAAATTTTGCCGTGAGTGACTACATTCACAATATAGCATGGCCTCTCGTACTTTATTGCTTAATTCACTAATGTAGCTCACTCATGTTACCAAATACTTCCTTACTGTAAAGTATTACCAACTTCTAAAACATACACAATCAAGTAAGTTTCCTGCAAAGTAATGTCTATTTCTGTGACGTGATCTCATTTTGAAGTTGTCACATGCCTGTGTCTGTAGAGTTGGCTGCGTGTAGATGCAGAAAGGGTGATCAGTGCTTTGCCTGCAGCAGTGAGATATGAGGGATCTGATCTCAGCTGGCTCTCAGCTCCAGGCCTGATCACAGCTCTGCTGCCAAAGCTGCACAGATGTATTCCCCTGCCACACTCTGTGCCCCTCAGCTCAATGTCCTAAATGAATAGATATGCCGACCTGCTCAACAGAGCCTTGAAAGACAATACCAGTCTAAACAGTCAACAGTTATGACTTCTGACCCTAGAGTGGTCTTTGTGGGAGTAGTGATATGTCATTGGTGTGATAGGACAACATGAATAGTGTTCACTTCTAACTGCAACTCTGTTATGCTGAAGGAGAGCTCTGTTGCTTATATAATCATAATAATTCCTCTACTTTTACCCTCCCTCACCTCTCGTCATCTCTCTCTCTCTCTCTCTCTCTCTCTCTATCTATCTCTCTCTCTCTCTCTCTCTCTCTGGACATGTTCGTTATCTCTCTCTTGCTCTTTCTCTTATGCTCTCTGTATTATTCCCTTTGCCCCAGAGTCAATTGCCTATTATACAATATTATTTGCCTATTAATTGCCTATTATTATACAATATGCCTATATGTGATATAAATTCTTAAACACATGAAACATATTTATGTTTAAATATAATATCATAATAAATATATAGAAATAAAAATAAGTATATTCTACACCGACATAACCATACAAGACTCACACACCAATTTTTACTGTCAGGAGAAAATTCACCAAAGTGCTCATCTAGTCAGAACCCACTATCCATTAAACACATTTTACTGAACTGTCATACCTCTACACATCTGAGGAGCCTGTATTATTCAGTTGATTCTTTTGAAAAGGTTTTTAATCAAGTGAATCCAAATTTAGTTTTAGGGTTTTTAGGAAAAATGAATCTTAAACACCTCATTTAACTATTTTAAATAACTAAACCTGGTTCCCGCCATGAATATAGCCATAGAAGCTGGCATGGCGTAAAAAATGAAAGAAACAAACAAACAAACACCGACATAACCATGTCATATCATATTTATAATATTTAGAGCAACAGAAGCTCAGCAGGCCAAATCTCATTTTTGTCTATCTCTGATTATGACAATAATTTATTAAAGGCATCATTTGTTTTATAGATTTAACAAAGATATATTGAAGAATCCCTGTGGTATTTTTTTTTTTTTTTTTTTTCATATAATGCAATTTAATCAAATCAAAACTTTCATAGCATAAATATAATCCATCTAATTTGAGTGATATATTACATGTCTTCTGAAGCAATATGATCGCATTGGATGAGACTTTATACACAATAAATCTTGACATCTGACCCAATTGGAACACAGTGTGGCTTCGTCACTGGGCATTCTGTTACATGTTGTATAGCTAGTATTCTGATGATGTCACGACAAACGCCGTCACCATATTGTCTGTAGATGCGGATGTAAACAGTTTGTCTGGTGGTGCAGTGGGAGAAACAGTATTACCAAATAGTTCCATATAAAGTTTAGGGTAGTATTTAAAAGTTTGGGATAAACTATCAAGCTTATAATATACAAACAGAACAGTTATTTTTATTTTTAACTGATTAAAAGATTAAGTTCCGTGTTTAAAAGTTGTTTTGTATAGTTGCTATAATCTGACCAACGGGTGAAGAAACACAAAGGAGTGGAAATCAGAGCTCTTAGTAAGAAAAAAAAAGGATGCGTAGTTAGCCAGGATAAACAGATTTTTTTTTTTTTTTTTTGTTTAGCTGAGTGTATTCTGATCATATCTTTTAATGTAAAACTTGTAGCTGTAAGAATATCTTTCCAGTTGTTATTATACAGTAATACAGACTGGGCAGCTAAAGGGTACGGTAAAGTCTAATGGCACACTAATGTTTCCCTGGCTGTTTCTCCCGTTTGTACGTTTTCTTCTGTTGCCGTATTGGCCCATTAGTAAAATATTTTTACTGATTCTTGAGATAAGGGACAAAATACGTCCTACATATAAAAGTCCTCTTTCTGTTAAAAATCAAGAAAATCATAATAATAAAAACACGTAAAAAAAATTTATCTAAAGGAAATTTGTATATTCTGAGCATTCATTACTTATATTTTTAAAGAATTTCATTAGAATAAAAAAAAAAAAAAAAAATGCATGCTCTGTACTTTGAAGTACATGTTACTTAACCTGTCTTCAACAAGAGGTCACAATGTTAAACTACCAAGCAAAGTGTTTTTAAATGTAACAAATTCATAAATATAAATATCAAATGAAAGGTAGGGATCTGTAAGATATCTGACAATACATAAAGTAAACTTTAAATAATTTTGTCCAAAAAAACTAAACTATCAAAGTTGTGTCCTCACTTTGCATCAACTCTGTCAGATTTTTTTATAATCCTGAATATATCAGCAAATGTTGTGGTCAGCTGTAACTCTGAGGACCCCTTTCACACTTCCTGCTCATGGTGGATGCAACAGTAGGACACGTGGTCTGGTAAGTTTGATATTTTTTTAGTGCTGGGAAATTTAATGCGTTAATTTCTGCGATTAATAGTTTCTGTTTAAAACGTTAAAAAAAATTACGCAATTAATGCAGTATCCTTATTTCCCCCTTCCTAAACCTTCGCGAGATGGGAGAACGGTGTCTCGAGTTGTTACTGGCAGGCTACTCAGCCTTACTTGCTCCATTTGATTAGGAATTGGGTGGGGGCGGGGTCATGGCACCTGCTGCCTGTCTGGAACAAACCCAGGCACCTTTGTACAATGGGCGAAACTTCACTAATGTTTTCCCCCACTTTCTATGGCTAATTGGGATATATACATTTTCAGGAGGAACACACTTGACACGACTGCACAACCTACCACAGAAACCAGTTGTGTGGAGCAGTGCATGTTTCGTCACACGCAACGCATTTCCCGGGCATTACAAACATGGGAGCGGATTTACTGCACTGAGAATGGAGACTTCGCATGAACCAGGCAAGGATGTAGATTTGGCTTGAACATTGGGGTGGAGGGTGGGGGTTACACCCATCGCCCCTGGAATCTACACCCCTGGAACCAGGCTTAATGGGTCAGCTGCTGTTTCTCTTTGCATCGCCTGTAAATGTGCAACTGCTGACGTCTGACCAGTTTCAAAAGCGGAACTGCGAAAGAGAGACGTGCACGTGATAGTGTGGCCGTTCAGCAATCTGCAGACAGGTATACTAGACTGAACAGCATCCAGAGAAAATAATAATTTTGAGATTTTAAACTTCAGCAAATTAAACTTCAGCCTTCAATATGTTTTATAACTGTATACTGTATATAGTGTCTAATATTGCATTGGCAATGTACAGTACACTTAAGTTTATCTTGCAAATAAAGCTTGATATGAATTGAATCTGCCCATTTGATCCTATTATTAAACAAAGTTCACTGGAAACGTCAGAGGATTTTGCCCTTAAATGCGTTTTAATAACAGCATCATGCTTTCCTAACAGTGAGGAGCAATCTCACTGTAACAATAACCCTAAGCTGTCAGCATGTCCACTGATTTTATGTCATGTATTGTATACATATACTTGTATCAAAGATTAATACCTGCAAAATTGTCAAATTAACTCTATCCGTCAAAAAAAAAAAAAAAAAAACATTTGAACGTACATTTTTATTTATTTTATTTTAAATAAATGATGACTAACCAATTTGTTGCGAGTTCTTTAAGACAAAGTATAAATTAAATATATTTATAATGATTTTTTTATGTTTGTTGTAATGTGTCATGTACCATAATTTAAGAAAATTACAGAAAATTGTGCGATTAATTAGTTAAAACATTTGAATTGATTCCCAGCCCTAATTTTTTTATATATATTAAACAAACAATGTTTAAGTCTCTGCGGTCACAGCTCCAATATGTCAACTCCATCATTCCCATTGTGATAATTTCTGTTAAGTATTGTGGAATAATTTTGGCATTTTAGTTTAGGTTATAGAGACAGCTTCTGTGTACAACACATGGTTAAGATGGAAATATATATAAAAAAATTCCCCTACATGGTTCATTAGCTGAGACCTTTGTCTACTGATATATCCATTTCAAATTAATTAGGTTTAAAACCTGTTTTGTCCCTTATCTCAAGATTCATAGTTTTAACTTTTTTTACACCTGTATAAATGCTGAATGACAAAAAATGTAATCTTGAACTTACAACACTAGCACTCTGCATCTTGTTTACATAAAGCAGTCTGGACTTGGGGCAGTTAGCATTACCATGCAAGCTTGCTTTAATGTCTTGTGTGTAGGCTCTTATTTATTAAATACTCCAGTATTACTGTTCGACAGCATCTTATTACATTTATTTTCAAGCAAACAGTGTTACATTACAGGTAACGTCATGGTTACTTTCGTAACCTCCGTTCCCTGATGGAGGGAACGCGATTATGTGTCGATGTAGTGACACTAGGGGTCATTCTTGGGAGCCCCAAACACCTCTGCTTTTTTGAAAAAAGGCCAATGAGAATTGGCATGTAACGTCTGTGTAAGATCAGTGATGGCTAATTACACTTTGTTTAAAAAAAAAACTTTTAGCCTTTTGACATTTGCATATAAATTACTGACCTGGCCTCCGCGTTTACATTTATATGGGTGCTAAATTGCAGATGGTCTTTATCACTATCAAAAGGATGCTAAAACAGGTCGCCTCTGGAGTGTCTCCATCAAGCTTCAAACACATTCCACAGAAAGGGGGGTGACCCCCGTGCCAGGCACCAGAGCAGTTGTCTGTCTCCAGTAATTCCAATACACGTCACACACACATCTAAAGACATTTTCTCTATTTAGGCCATAGTAAGCAGTTATAAATGTATCTGCTATATGCATGTGTTGTATGTATATTCCCCTATTATATTAACTTAGTTAAAACCCTTTACTTGTATTAGTTAGACGTTAAATGCCTATATTCAAGTGTATGAGTGTATCTCTGCTTTAATATCGTCTGGAGGTTACCTTCTTGGTATCAAAATGATCTTCTCTTTATTTCTCACACAATAATGTACACCATGTGATCGTGAAATGCATCGAACAATTCTTACTATGTTTTGAATTAAAAGCTGCACTAGAGGTCCAGATCAGCAATAAAATGCGAATGGGCCATAAACGGAGACAAAGGATGTCTCTCCCGCTCAAAATGCATGCCTCTGATTGGCCACTCCACCTACAAAATGGGTGCGGCAATGAACTATTAAAACTCCAGAACGCAGACTAATCATCGCTCAAAACTCTTCTTCTTGAGACCAACACACTCCAAAACTCTCCTCTTGAGTTTAACCTTCTGGCAGTGTTTACCTTCAAGTAACTTTGTGGATTTGCTGTGGACTTCTTCAACTCACTCCTAAAGAAATCGTCGAGAACCTCGTCTACCGCATCAAGACTCTTATTCAGCAACAAACCAATGCAAGTAACCATTTACAACTGATCAGATACGTGTTTAAGTTTGAACCCCTTTTAAGGTGAATTGTGCCTCTGATGATTCTCATTTAGGTTGTGGTTAATTGATGTGAAATACTGCCATTCTTTGCTCTTCTCTCTCCTTTCCTTACTTTCCTTCATTCTATATATGTATGTTTTGCTTAGTTTGTTTGTATGTTAGTTATAGTTTCATTTATTAAATCCCTTATATTCACAATTGATTGTCTCTGTGTTCCGCTCACAATTCAAAGTCACTGAATGTTGCTCCTTGCTACATGCTAAACTACTGCTAGCACTGTATAAGTAGGAAGGCTATTGTTCCTTGGCCAGGAAAGTAATCTTCCTAGAGTTGATAAATAATTATATTGTCTATGTCGATTCTGCTACAGTTAATTCTAAGATCTAATCTAAATATTTATTATTAATTATAACCAGTTATAATTAATTATAAATAATTCCTTTTTTAAGCTAATTTGCTACAGCAAGTGGAATTTGCATGCCACTCCCCCGGACATACGGGTATAAAAGGAGCTGGTATGCAACCACTCATTCAGGTTGGGTGCTGAGGAGCCGAGACCAGGTCCCGGCCATTTCAGCGTGTAGTTCAGCATTGTGGCAAGAGGGACACAACATCTTGTTCCCTCCATCAGGGAACGGAGGTTATGAAAGTAACCATGACGTTCCCTGTCACTCACTCGACGTTGTGTCGATGTAGTGACACTAGGGGTCCCTATACAAAACGCCACAACTAGCTGAACTGTGTTACGTGAACTGGCGGTGTGTGACGGGCAGACCGCTGTGTGCCTTGTAGCCAGTGCATCAGGCCGTCACGTAACCTCCCACAACGCTCTTATGAGCGTCGAACGGTCCTTCAGGAACAAGTCGACTGCCCAACAATAGGGACAGACTAGCCCAGCCGAGGCCTCTTTCCCTCTCTTTTCCCCCCAAAAAGAGCAGAATTTGTTAACCGACTGGGAGCCATAAGTGTCTGCGTCAGGGGGTGTCCCTCGCAAGGGGAAGACACCACGGAGACCACACCCCACCCAAAGGGGGGGGGTATTTTGAGTGGAATACATCACATGGTCTTACCGAGTCTTGTCGGAAGTATGTCATGTGGAGAGGTCCCATGGTAGGTCCTACCTGAAGGGGGAGGAGTTTCTACAGAGCATGGCGACTGGGGGCAGGGGGCCTCTGCCCAAGGAAGATGCAGTTTACCGACAGGGAAACGATTTTGCGGAACATATCACATGGGGTCGCCTTCGGGGAACCAGCACATGTGGAGCACCTACCACAGTACAGGGTCTCATTAGCGCACGTACTGGGCCAGCAGCGAGTTTCTCCGCAAACTCAACTGCCAGAGGGCTAAGGAAGAAAGTCATCCAGGGATCACAGTCTGTGAACACGACTGGTCAAGAGCGCACATTTTCACCTCAAGGGAGGGGAAAGGCACTATGCGCAAGCAGTACACCCGCCCAGCTGTCCTGGAACTTACCTGCTCGTGCCTGCCAATACATGGGACGAGACTGGCTCAACCCAGAGATTGTAGAACCTCGCAAAGGTGTTGGGTATTGCCCAGCCCACTGCTCTGCAGATGTCTGCCAAAGAGGCGCCACTGGCCAGGGCCCAGGAGGCCGCCACACTCCTGGTAGAGTGGGCTCGTAACCCCGCAGGGGGTGGCACGTCCTGAGCCTGATATGCCATTGCGATGGCGTCAATGTCCCAATGGGCGATCCTCTGTTTGGAGACAGCACTTCCTTTCCGCTGTCCACCAAAGCAGACAAAGAGCTGCTCGGAGCTTCTAAAGCTCTGCGTGCAATCCAAATAAATGCTTAAAGCTCGTTCCGGACACAGCAACCCCAAGGCTGGGTCTGCCTCCTCCTGGGGCAGCGCTTGCAGGTTCACCACCTGATCCCTAAAAGGGGTCATGGGAACCTTGGGCACATAGCCCGGTCGGGGTCTCAGGATCACGTGAGAGTAACCCGGACGATTCACGATACGCTGACAGAAAACGCCTGCAGTTCCCCTACCCTTTTGATGGAAGTGAGCACAGTCAAGAGGGCAGTCTTCAAAGAGAGCTCAGCTGACTCCAAGGGCTCAAAGGGAGCTCCCTGTAGGCGCGGGCTGTCGCGATGAGCGTGAGATCCGAGTACCACATCTGGGTGGGCCAGTAGGTTGCTACTAGGATGAACATGCTTGCCCTGGATCAACGGCCGGAAACTCCGCAGGGCGAGCAGTACTGCCAACAACTCTAGGCAGTTGATGTGCTAATGCAACCGTGGGCCAGTCCAGGAGCCGGCGACTGTGTGCCCATTGCATACCCATTGGAGGCATCTGTTGTAACCACGGCACACCTGGAGACCTGCTCTAGGGGAACCCCTGCCTGTAGAAATGCAAGGTCGGTCCCGTGGCGCCATGCCCATCTCAAGACGCGAGTCTGAAGCCAGTGCTGAAGTGGTCTCATATGCATCAACCCGAGCAGTGTGGCTGCCGCTGAGGATGCCAAATTCCCCAGGAGCCTCTGAAAAGGTTTCAGTGGAACCGCTGTCCTCCGTCTGAAAGCCTTCAGACAGTTCAGCACCGACTGCGCACACTCGTTCATGAGGCGTGCTGTCATCGAGGCTGAGTCCAACTCCAAACCGAGAAAACAGATGCTCTGAACCGGGGAGAGCTTGCTCTTTTCCCAGTTGACCCAAAGCCCCAGTCAGCTGAGGTGCCAGAGCACGAGGTCCCTGTGTGCGCACAGCAACTCGAGAGTGAGCTAGGATTAGCCAGTTGTCGAGATAGTTGAGGATGTGGATGCCCACTTCCCTTAGCGGGGCAAGGGCTGCATCTGCGACCTTCGTGAAGATGCGAGGGGACAAGGACAGGCCAAAGGGGAGGACCATGTACCGGTATGCCTGGCCTTTGAAGGCGAACCGCAGGAAGGGTCTGTGTCGAGGTAAGACCAAGACGTGGAAGTACGCGTCCTTCAGGTCTACCAACGCAAACCGATCTTGATGCCGGGCGCTCGTTAGAATGCGTTTTTGCGTCAGTATCTTGGACGGGAGTCTGTGCAAAGCCCGGTTCAGTACTCGCAGGTCCAGGATTGGTCGCAACCCACTGCCTTTTTTGGTACGATGAAGTAAGGGCTGTAGAACCCTTTTTTCATCTCGGCTGGAGGGACAGGCTCTATCGTGCCCTTGCGCTGAAGGGTAGCGATCTCCGCACGCAAGGTAGCGGCGTTCTCGCCCTTCACCGAGGTAAAGTGGACGCCGCTGAACCTGGGCGGGCACCTGGCAAACTGAATCGTGTAGCCGAGTCGGACGGTCCGGGTCAGCCATCGCAACGGGTTGGAAAGTGCCACGTGCTTCAAAAAAAGCGTCAGCCCAAACTCTGGGCGAGGGGGACCAAGGAAATGATCACGTCGGACGTACTGGCGGGTGGGGCCACGCGGCGGGGCGGAGCTCGAGGTGTCACGTGGAGGGGACTCAAGCCCCGTGGCCGTGCTGAGTCCAGGGACATTGAAGCACTTACCTGGCTCCTGCCACCCACCATATGATTGGCCAAGGAGGGGGGAGGAGGAATCTCATCCCCGAAGTCCACCGTAACCAATCCCGTGTGGGCTTGTTTGTGCCACAGCTGGGCGCACAGGGGCGGGGGGTCTGCCGCGGGAGCGCCATACCTGCCAAAATGGGACAGTGGACGGTGGTTGTGACGACGGCCGTGCGCACCGGACATGTTACCCAGGAGACGAGGAAACCATTGTTTTGTCAGGCTTTTGAGTGCCGCAGCCTCCTGGGCATGCGGTGACAAAATATTCTCCTCTTGGCCCTCCACCGGGGGATGGAGTGGTCTGTCGACCAGCTCCAGAGAAGCAGGTCTCCTCGCCCCTGGGTCGCCCGTCTCGGCTTCAAAGCTTTTCTTGGGTTCTTAGTGGCCAGCCGCAAGATGAGTGGCGTCTGCTTCCTGTGGAGGGCTCCATGTCAGAGCCGGGCCACGGGGGCGGGCTGTGGCGGAGCCGGTGTTGTTGCTGCAGGAGGATGCCCTTGGCGACGGGCAGACAGGGTGTGGGGTCTTACACCGCGCCGGGGCAGGATATATTGTAAGGCCTCCGTCTGCTTCTTCACTGCCGAGAACTGCTGGGCAAAGTCCTCGCCGGCGTTGCCAAACAGGCCAACCTGGGAAATGGGGGCGTCAAGGAACCGTGCCTTGTCCGCCTCTCCCATCTCGACCAAGTTGAGCCAAAGGTGGTGCTCCTGGACCACCAGTGTGGATATCGCCTGCCCGAGAGACCGCACCGTGACCTTCGTCGCCCGGAGAGAGAGGTCGGTCGCCGAGCGCAGTTCCTGCATCAATCCCGGGTCAGAACTACCCTTGTGCAGTTCTTTTAGCGCCTTGGCTTGGTGTACTTGCAGGAGAGCCATGGCATGCAGGGCGGAAGTGGCTTGTCCAGCGGCACCGCAGGCCACAGTCATCAGGAATGACATAAACCTACAGGCCCTGGACGGGAGCTTCGGGCGCCCACGCCAGGTGGCAGCGCTCTGCGGACACAAGTGCACTGTGAGAGCCTTATCCATCTGGGGGACCACCAAATACACCTCTGGCCGCTCCACCATCGAGGGTAGTGAAAGACGGGGACCGAGCAGTAAAATGTGCCTCCCACGAACTTGTTAGCTCCTCATGCACTTCCGGAAAGAAAGGGACCGGGGCGGGGCATGGCTGTGGGCGGTGCCCTGAGCCTAAGAACCAATCGTCGAGCAGCGAGGGTTCAGGGGAGAATGGAGGGTTCCATTCTAGCCCAACGCTCACGGCCGCCCGGGAAAGCATGTCCGTCATTTCCGCATTGGCGTAAAACTGGTCGAGCCCGCTCTCTGATGCTGCGCTCTAACTCATCGTCTTCCCGAGCTCCGAACGAGAAGTCGAACTCGCACTGAGACAAGCCGGCAGTCTCGTGCGAGAGCCCGATCGGGGCAAGTGAGCGTGCTGGGGAATGGGAGGTCTGTGGGGGGATACCTGGCAGAGGTGGTCCCATTGATGTCCCAAAATCGCCCCCAGTTTCTTACGAAAGCAAGCCGCGATCACAACATTGCCATGGTCATGTTCTCGCAATGAGGACATGACTCATCCATGAAAGATGTCTCCGTGTGGGCAGTGCCCAGACATGTAAGACAGTGATCGTAGCTGTCAGAAGCGGAGAGATAACGACCGCAACCAGGAATAACACACAAACGGAAAGGCATCTTTAAAAAGACGTTCCGTGTGTGAATCCACACTCAACTCACCATGCGCCCCACTGAGAACGAACCACATTATAGCGACCACAAGGAGGTTACCCCATGTGACTCTACCCTCCCTAGCAACCGGGCCAATTTGGTTGCTTAGGAGACCTGGCTGGAGTCACTCAGCATGCCCTGGGATTCGAACTAGCGAACTAGTGAACTCCAGGGGTGGTAGCCAGCGTCTTTTACCACTGAGGTACCCTGGCCCCCAAGGACATGCTTATTAATATTATGCCTTACCCAAACATAACCAATCAGTAGAGTGTGTAAACATGATAGGAAACTGTCATGTGTGACAGAAACAAGTAACTGTCATGTATTAGATGGAAAAGATGTCCAGTGACGTGCAGTGCAGTTGTACGATATCATATGAATTAGCCAAATTTAGAAAAGTCATATGAATCCTGATGATTTCACCATGAGAGTGTGTAGGGATGACACATCACGTGGGTAATATCAGAATCAGAAGCATTTTTCTTACATGCTGCACATGAAGGTTTTTTGGATTTTTCCCCTTTTTCTCCCAATTTGGAATGGCCAATTCCCAATGTGCTTTTAAGTCCTCGTGGTCACGTAGTGATTCGCCTCAGTCCGGGTGGCGGAGGATGAATTCCAGTTGCCTCCGCATCTGAGATCGTCAACCCGCGCATCTTATCACGTGGCTTGTTGAGCGCGTTGCCACGGAGACAGCGCGTGTGGAGGCTTCACGCCACCCACCGCGGCATCCGCGCTCAACTCACCATGCGCCCCACCGAGAACGAACCACATTATAGCAATCACGAGGAGGTTACCCCATGTGCCTCTACCCTCCCTAGCAACCGGGCCAATTTTGGTTGCTTAGGAAACCTGGCTGGAGTCACTCAGCACGCCCTGGGAGCACATGAAGGTTTAAATCCACCAATTACGTTTATTTTCATATTTACCTTAAAACACATTCGTAAATATTATCCAATGTTTCTATCTACACTTTAATCCTTTTCATGGTCACAATGTTTCCAATGTTTTTGTTTATCTCGTTGGTAACGGAGAAATGCACTGCTTGTTTACCCCGTGTCTACAGACAAAATGGCGGCGGGGGTGTGTTGATGATGTAATCGAATGCAATCTGTTGTGATAAATTTGTCAGTACTCTTCTACTTCCTTTCTGCCCTGACGATAATGAATTTTGCTTGTTTGATTGTATGTACAATCAGTGAAGAAGTGTCATCTTGTACAGTGAAAGAACTTTTTAGAGTCTCCTTAGATAATCACAAATAACTTTTAGAGACTTTTATATAAGCTGTCATTCTTGCCGCTGTGTGAAGAATCAGTCTGGGAAGCAGAAAACAGCAGCTGCTGCTCGAACACTTCTCTGCCTCTCTCTCTCTCTCTCTCTCTCTCTCTCACACACACACACACACAACCTTACACACGTACACTGTCACATATTCATAAAGGCTAAACACTTATCTAGCCCTACATTTAATTTAATAAAAAATAAAAAAAGCCAGTCAACTCAAGTGCAAAGGAATTAACTATGGGCGCAGTACACACGCTTGTCTGCACATATAAATGCACATAGACACACACACATGGAAACTGCTCATTTAGTAAGTCTATTGAGACTAAAACCAGAGACCCTCCAGTTACCAGCTGGCAGCTCAAAACTTAAAGCCATCTGCTACCCAATATACTTACCCCCACCAGTGCAACAAAATCACACATGAATATCTGTTAATTAGCATAAACATATGTACATACTATCTGTACATCTACCACAACATTACTGCATGTCAACGCAAGAATAATGAGAAAGGTTTTACATAATTACCAAGAAAAGTCTATCCAAAGCATTTTTTCTCATTTTTATTGGGTCAAGCAGCTGAAAACTTCTTTGACAAACAGACGTTAAAGTTTGTTAACAAGCTAATCAGAACGCACAGATACACAGATCGCACACAGGCCTCTGCAGAGCCGGACAGATATCACAGTGGGAGAGTGTGTGTGGGCTGCTTTGTACTCTGTTCAACACACTCCTTTGATTCTGCTTTCTGCTCATTCTAAGATCCCCCATTCTGGCCACTGGCAAACTAATGAGTCTCTCTCTTCCTCATACACGCATGCACACACAAGCTACATGAACATATCAGACAGCAATGATGACACCGTATGTTATTGCTTACTCTGTTGGATCAAAATCAGACACAACTACTGGCTTTATCACATTTTAGCAACATTAACTAAACAAAACAGCATTGACTTACCAGCACTGATTGAGTTGATCAGCACAGATAATCAGTCAGTCAGATCTGCACACATGCAAGTAAAATCAACAGCACTGTTCAAGAATCTGATAAATGTCACAGGATGTAGTCCATTGAGAATAAGTGATGATATATCCTTTAAATCAGTTATTGACTTGTGCACATATTTGAATGGGACGTTTAAGGAGTATTCCAGGTTCAAAACAAGTTAAGCTCAATCGACAGCATGGCATAATGTTGATTAACACAAAAATTATTACGCAAAAATCGAGGTTACAGTGAGGCATTTACAATGGAAGTGAATGGGGCCAATTTTTGGAGAGTATAAAGGCAGACATGTTAGGCTTATAATTTTATAAAAACACTTACATTAATCATTCGGTTAAAACTTGTGTATTGTTTGAACTGTACAGTTATTTAAAACATTGTTTTTGCACCGGACTACTGAATTACTGACATTACAAAGTTACGGTGTTACTTTGTCATGGCACAGAAGAAAAGGTTCATAAGCGATTTTATCTCACTAAAATCATATTAACATGCATATTGTTTACGTCTTGTGGCTATACTTTTGAAACAGTGCATATTTTAACGTTTACGGATTGGCCCCCATTCACTTCCGTTGTAAATGCCTCACTTCAACACAGATTTGTGCCTTTTTTTTTTTTTTATAAAGAAAAAGAGGGATGAATGTTTAAGTTGAAATGAACTTTTGTGGTAATAAACATTATGCTACAAATGCTGTCAAATGAGTGTAACTTACAGTAACTAGTCAAGGATTCAGATTGGCAGGAAGTGATGGTTTCCTGGTAACTGTGCTGCCATGAGCAGCATGAAAAGAACATTTGAAATTATTTACACACATGAGCTCACAACACACACTGTCATCAATATTATTCTCTCTGGTGAAATCAAATGTATTTTTATGAGTGTTTTGTGACAATGTACAGTATGCAAACCTGATGTAGTACCGTGATATTATGTGTATTCAGTGATATTATGTTGTATTATTGATAAGCACATACAGTAGGTCAGCTGTCAGCTGTCAGCTGTAGGTCAACTCCAAAGATGCTACAAGACACACAAAACCCATTGATAAAGCAGTTTGTGTGTCATTTCCCATGAGAAATTAATGCAGACCAGTACAAAGCTCAGGAGACTAATACAAATAACACGCAGCATCAATATCTATTGAATTGTACTTGATCCACACTGAGCTCTTGGCATGGTTTCACATGCCACAGTCACAGCCAATCAACAAAACTGCAGAAAACAACCTGGGCCAGGTCAGAAATTTCTCAGGCAATTCAGTTTGATGACTGAGTCCAACCAATGATACTTTCAGAACATGTGATTTGGTTGAAATCCTTGCTGTAAGAATCTACGGTACAATTAAAAGTGATGAATTACTAAAATGGTATTACTGCCTTTTAATAATTTATGTTATGATTTGTATAGCGCCTTTCTTTCCCCTGCTCCTATTAAACACAATAATGATGTGCAAATTTGGATATTCTGAGCCTTTTTCTGGATGATATCTTCTGAACAATTAGTTGCATGCTTACAGCAGAGGGCGCTGTTCTGGGATCAGAAACTGGTTTAATGTCCCATGAGAGTTGGTACATCATGTTGTAATGCTCCAGACTCTCAGCTCAGACTGCAATCCTTCCTCACAGTAACTGTTTACAACAAAATGTGCTACATGATGTTCTGATGAAATATTTAGTCCATAGGTGTCATAGGTGATGCAATTGTTGATAACCAATGGCAGAATGCTCTGGGGTTTGTTTAGAGCTGAAAGCCATTCCTGCTGTTACAGCCGTTCTCACTCACTGCTTAAGAATCCACTGAGAACTGGCTGTGTCTCCAGGCATTTAATTCTGTTCTGTTTGTGTTTGAGTGAGTGTAACAGGGTGAAACAGCAGCATAGCAACACACTTTCCTCTGTGCAACTGGGTTAACACCCAGCTAGAGACAGAGAGGAGAGGAAAAGAAAAACAGACAGGGAGAGAGAGAGAGATATCACACTTTCACTCTGGGGGATTGTTCAAGTACTTTACCAGTTCACACAGTCAGAAATCATGGTCAGAGAATCAAAGAGGCACCGTCACACACAGCAGCGAGATGTGATTGAGTCTGTCAGAGATAACGGAACTGAGAGATTTGTACTCTTTTAAAACTGTGTGTGAGAGTAAGTTTCTCTTTGTTTCTCTCTCCCATGTTCAGTTGTCTGAATGGGAGAGAAAAGTCTGTGCAAGTGTCTGAGCTGAGGGGGGGATGTAGGATCTATACTCTGCTTGAAAGACAAAATGTGAGGGTAGAGGGAGAACTGGATCCAGTGCACAGAGTATTTAGATGAAATATGCATGTGCATTCTGCATGTGGGATTTGTTGATTGTTCATCAAAAGAGAAGAATGCTTCACACTTATGCATGTCAATGAGTGAAGGATCTATCTATCTCTCAGCCTATTTAAAACCCCTCTTTACAGCACAGGTAGTAAAGAGAGAGCTTTTTTTCAGATACATTTTGTTCTCAGTTTCATTGTGCAACAAGCTTCACACCAGAAATCCAAAGTATATGAAGTGGAGATTCCACAGGAGGTGGTGCAAAGAGGGAGTCAGACAGGGCTGTGTTGCTATTTCTTATTAATCACAACAGGTCTCTCTGCTACAGACAGAGCCCACAGTAACTTCAGGTGATAGATCACTAAGCAGAGTACCAAAGACACGGTGAAAAGAATTAGGCCAAAACACCCAAACATCTCAACATTAATCTAATCTCTGACTAAAACCATAACATTAATACATAAACATCAAAACTAATCTTACCCAACTCAACGTCAACATAGCATTCTTAAGATCTACCCCCAGTGAATGCCCAGGACATTAAAGTAAAAATATATACAGCTCTGGAAAAAATTAAGAGACTTCTGCAAAATTATCAGTTTCTCTGGATTTGCTATTTATAGGTATGTGTTTCAGTAAAATTGACATTTTTGTTTTCTTTTATAAAGTACTGACAACATTTCTCCCAAATTCCAAATAAAAATATTGTCATTTAGAGCATTTATTTGGAGAAAAAGGCAACTGGTCAAAATATATAAAAAAAAGATGCAGTGTTTTCAGACCTCGAATAATGCAAAGAAAACAAGTTCATATTCATTTTTAAACAACACAGTACCAGTGTTTTAACTTAGGAAGAGTTCAGAAATCAATATTTGGTGGAATACCCCTGATTTTCAATCACAGCTAACATGTGTCTTTCACATTGCTGTTGGGTGACTTTATGCCACTCCTGGCACAAAAATTCAAGCAGCTCGGCTTTGTTTGATGTCTTGTGGCCATCCATCTTCCTCTTGGTCACATTCTAGAGGTTTTCAATGGGGTTCAGGTCTGGAGATTGGGCTGGCCATGAAAGGGTCTTGATCCGGTGGTCCTCCATCCACACATTGATTGACCTGGCTGTGTTGAATGGAGTATTGTCCTGCTGGAAAAACCAATCCTCAGAGTTTGGGAACATTGTCAGAGCAGAAGGAAGCAAGTTTTCTTCCAGGATAACCTTGTACATGGCTTGATTCATGCGTCCTTCAGAAAGATGAATCTGCCTGATTCCAGCCTTGCGGAAGCACCCCCAGATCATCACTGATCCTCCATCTGGTCATCTAATGGTTACACGGAGACCTGGAGAGGACTTCAAGCTACTGTGTCTTGCACCCTCTGTGAAATTTGGTGGAGGATCGGTGATGATCTGGGGGTGCTTCAGCAAGGCTGGAATCAGGCAGATTCATCTTTTTGAAGGACGCATGAATCAAGCCATGTACAAGGTTATCCTGGAAGAAAACTTGGTTCTGACAATGTTCCCCAACTCTGAGGATTGTTTTTTCCAGCAGGGCAATACTCCATGCCACACAGCCAGGTCAATCAAGGTGTGGATGGAGGACCACCGGATCAAGACCCTTTCATGGCCAGCCCAATCTCCAGACCTGAATCCCATTGAAAACCTCTGGAATGTGACCAAGAGGAAGATGGATTGCCACAAGCCATCAAACAAAGCCGAGCTGCTTGAATTTTTGTGCCAGGAGTGGCATAAAGTCACCCAACAGCAATGTGAAAGACGCATGAAAGCTGTGATTGAAAATCAGGGGTATTCCACCAAATATTGATTTCTGAACACTTCCTAAGTTAAAACATTAGTACTGTGTTGTTTAAAAATGAATATGAACTTGTTTTCTTTGCATTATTCGAGGTCTGAAAACACTGCATCTTTTTTGTTATTTTGACCAGTTGTCATTTTCTGCAAATAAATGCTCTAAATGACAATATTTTATTTGGAATTTGGGAGAAATGTTCTCCATAGCTGTACTTTGTTTGTTTAAATTCCCTTTTCTGCTCAAGCATTACCTACATACACAGACACACAAATATAAAATACACAAAACAAAGATGCACAAAACAACACAGAATGTAATCACACATTTTTGGTTTCAAAGCTGTTTTAGATAATATACTTTTTATATTCTAAAAGCGGGACCTTAAATACATTTCAGGTGTAAAGATGAATATGGGTTATATTCATCACATACTGTTAATAAATCATATCATAGAACTTGAATTAACACAACCATTTATTGCAAACAATATTTCTACATGATCAACTCAGACTTGTCCATGTTCCTACAAAACCACTTCACTCAATTAAAAAATAAAACATTCTATTACCATCTAATATACTATTGGTGTTTAATATATCAAACAAACCTACAAGTTTGAAATAAGATTTCAGATACGTTGTTCTCAAAGTTCACTTTGAAATGCTTACTGGATGTTTTGTATAAATATTAGGGGTTTTACAGGTTTAGCAATTTTTGCTGGTGTTTTTAAGTAATTGATGCGTATTTCCTCTGATTTTGAAGCTCATTCTGACCATTAGGTAGAAGGTGGAAAGATATCTGCACAACTGAAAGATATCTACAAAAACTGAACATATTCATTGTGGGGAAAACATGACAGATTTTTATTTGTATTTTTAGTTGAGTAACACCTTTAGAGGGTTTTATTTTATTTTATTTTTTTAAGGTGAATCATTTCTTAAGACGTGGTCTCAGTATGTGTATTCAGCAGAAACAAACATTGCTTCGCATTTCTTTGGTGTGATTTCGAATAAAACTCTTCTATGTCATATACCGGTTTATGCCTTGACTTGGAGTCACGGCTTCAACTCACCGTTAAAGTTCCAGGGCGCGAGTCCCTCTGCTCCAGTGCTGTTAGTTACGTTCATGTTGCATGGTTTTAAAAATGCCCAGCCAGCCAGAAAAAAGAAGAATCCACCTTTCCTCTATCACTCCAAGTTTTTCTTTAAAATAATTAGAAGAGCTGTCCTCATGTTGCGCGAGACAGCTTTGCTTTTTCACATCATGCGCTTTTGACGCGCGCGGCTCTCGCGAGCGGTGAGAAGCTCATTAAGACTTGCACCATCGAGGCTGGCAGCTCAACTAAACACCTCGAGCGGAAGTGCGAGTGTCTTTCTCTCGATCGAGTCGATTTACAATCCGCCAGATGTGGCTCTCATCAGCGCGAGAGGCTCTGATCTCTTTCCAGGAGTTTAGCGCGCGGCTGGGGCAGCGGACATTCAATGATGTCATCCACCTTCAGCCAATCACCTGACAGTCCGCGGGTCCGATTGACTCAACCTACAGTTAGTCCTGTCAGGTGATCTGCTCTCAGAGTTCAGAGCCCAGCACTGTCTGTTCCGTGAGTGTCTGAGGCAAGTAAATATATAACAGCATAGACGTTCCTATTGTCAGACAGCTCTGATTATGGGATGTGGCTTCTGTTTGTACACGAGTTTGTCTCGCGAGTGCGCAACGCATAGGCAAACAGCACAGGTTCAGCACCACACTTAGTGGACAGCGCTCAACAAGATGCCGAGCTTTCCTACAAAAGATTTCGTCCAAAAATGGAACTTTGTAAACTGGAAATAAAATCACGGCATGCACTGTAGACTATAGTGTTTTGTTTCCTTTAAATAACTACACATGCCCTACACAGGAATTGCCAGAAAGATGTCATAAACGAGCGAAACTGAGTAGAAGTGATGAGATGCTTCCTTCAGTGTTAGCTCATCATCCTCCAGAGATTTCTAAAGCAACTCAATTGCTGCCTGTCGCTAGAGTGAGAACTAGCACCAGAGCGATGAATGACATGTGAACAGAGTACACGCGCTCAGACCCGCCGGAGGCATCAAAGGGTTTTTGTAGCAAGTATCTCGAGCTGTGCGTGTTGTGTGTGTTCGCTGTGATAGTGTGTAAGGGGCCGTGCGTGCACATCGAACGCACGCTTGCGTGGTCTGCGCTCTTTTACACTTGTTTTCTATGTAAACGTGCGCCGCGTCTTGCTGTTTTTTCAGCGTCTCGCTCACTAGCGCCGCATTGTTTAAACGCCTTGCCAGGTTGCAAAGCGCGTCTCGAGACATCTACGGTCTGTTATATTCGTTGCGATGCGTTAGCGCAACACGTTCAGTCTGAACGGCCCCTTATATTGTGTTCAATCAGAAGGCAGAAGAGAGAGAAACAAAAAAGATATATATAAAAAAGGCGAAGGTTGCAGAATCATAAATGTGTTTGGGAGCTTGTTTGAAATTGACAGTCCACCAAAAAAGACACACAGCCTTTCCTGGGCCTCATCTGCCCGTGTCGGCAGATTCGCAGGGCTCCTGTGCACAGAAGGGCAGATTAATCTCGCACTCTGGCAGCTGTCTCACAGCAGACGAAAATGAGATTGATGCCAGACAAAACAGAGAGATCGCGCACTGAGAACCATTTCAATGGCAGCACAGAGCAGAAGCCTGACAGCCGCTGACAAACCGGAACGAAATAATCTAAATCAGATGCAGGCGGAACGTTCTTTCAGTCAGTGTGCGTGAGACCTTTTAATTGAAATACACAAGCGTAAAATATGGAAGAATGAATGCGCATGCTGGAACTAAGTTTACAAATGTGTAGGCAATCAGTTTGTCTCGTCTTATCCATTTTGATTTTCCCAACTCACAATCTGTCATTTGCATGTGCTGGTTATGCAACAAGATATGAAAATGTTGCCCTTAATTTGGGAGAGACGTCTTTTTAATTAATCTTAAACAGAAACATGAAATAATGGATTTAAAATTGAAACATGCTTGAAACGCTGTGTAAATGGTTGTCATAATCAGTGTTGGGTATGTTACTCTAAAAAAGTAATTAATTACTAACTACTAATAACTGTACTAATTACTCTGTCTAAAAAGTAATTGCATTACTTATTACTAATTACTTTCTAAAAACCTTTCACTGTAAAAAAAAAAATTCTGTTGATTTAAAAAAAAAAAAAAAAAAAAAACTGGCAGCTGTGGTTGCCAGAATAATTATGGAAAAAATACGGTAAAAATGTAAACAACTTTACAGAGCAACCTGTACTTTTTACAGTTTAAAACTGTTGTCATTTACATGACCACGATGGCACTGTACAAAAAAAGTCATAAACTTGATATTAACCTTCTGGGGCCTGGGTAGCTCAGCGAGTAAAGACACTGACTACCACACCTGGAGTCGCGAGTTCGAATCCAGGGTGTGCTGAGTGACTCCAGCCAGGTCTCCTAAGCAACCAAATTGGCCCGGTTGCTAGGGAGGGTAGAGTCACATGGGGTAACATCCTCGTGGTCACTATAATGTGGTTCGCTCTTGGTGGGGCACATAGTGAGATGTGCATGGATGGCACGGAGAATAGCATGAAGCCTCCACATGCGCTATGTCTCCGCGGTAACGCTCAACAAGCCAAGTGATGAGATGTGTAGGCTGACAGTCTCAGACACGGAAGCGACTGATATCCTTCCTCTGCCTCCCGGATTGAGGCAAGTCACTATGCCACCATGAGGACCTAGAGCGCATTGGGAATTTGGCATTCCAAATTGGGGAGAGAAAGGGGAGAAAATCCAAAAAATAAAAAAAAAAGATATTAACCTTCTGAAACTGTAAAAATCTGCTTTTTACTTTATAATGTATTGTTGATCACCGTAAAAATTACAGAAGAGCACATGATGACATAAAGTTCACCAATAGTGGCTCTTCCAGGAGCAATGACTAATAAACATGTAGTTTTAAAAAAAAAATGTTAGGTCCCCAAAAGGACGAAAATGAATAACTGGATCAAGGGAGGATTTATCACATTTATTGCTGTGTTGAAACTGCACCAACACACATACACGTTCACACACACAAAGTCTAAAGTTCATAAGAAATGATGACTGCATTTGTTGGATCGATACAGGCAGTAATCCATGGGATTATGTTGTTTAGGTCATAAATTTGAACCTGCACCAAAGACAGTGTAATTAGCAGAGTGAAATCTTCATCACAATCATCAATTTCATGTTTCCTATCACAAAACTTCAATTGGATTATTAGTATTTGTGCACATATACAACCAATAGTATAAACACACACAGTGGGCCAGTTTAACCCTGATTGATACTTGAAATTAAATGATAAGGTTGTATGATGTGATGGAAGGAGAAGATGTAGGTTTTCATCATCACTGTGAAAAAGCCTTGACATCCAGGAGATCCTTCTGGAGCCAGGCATAATGGGACAAAAAATATTAAGAGTATCAGGGGCTGTTTTTCAATTGCTTTCCAAGGATAAAAAATAATTCCAAATCTCTGTTGGATTACCAGTCAGACTCCATATCTCTCTCCTGGTAAATTTAAAGTCATAAACAAAAAATAAATGTGCAATGGTGGGAACTGTGATTGCCACAGTTGTACAGTTGCACAACACCCCTTTTTCAAAACAGATTAATTTTTTTTCCAGTCCAGTAACTGAATGGTTTAATGGTGCATAATATTCAAGCAGATCAGTAGAGAGAGAACGGCTTTTCATGACACTAATCACATTTAATCTCAGCAGCCTTTAACCTACAGGTGTAGTTCGCTCTAATGAGCGAGCCCCACGGCCAGCAAATTGTATTAGAGGCCCCTCGGCACCGTGTTAGAGATAACAGTTTATTTAGCATATATTGCTTCCTATGGTTGCTTCACATGCCTGTTTTAAACTTATAGGACACAATTCTAACAGAATATGTTCTTATTTCCTGATTTTCTCAAGCCTCAGAGGATGTGAAGAGATATGTTTTCCTTTCAAAGGCAGAGATACTTTTTGAGCTAAGAGAAAAGAGGGAATTCAGTAACATTTACAGAACAAAAGGAAATCACCCACAGCACAGCTTCACGAAACTCCCAGCAGCACTTCCCACAGAGCAGCCAATCTGTTTCCATTAGATGAGCAGGTATAGGCAACAATTAAAGCAGAAAAAAACATGATGTGCTAAGTGACTTGGTTGATTAGACTGTTATTATGATAATGTGTGTTTAGTGGCATCAGTAATCCACAGGGAGAAAGGATTAATCAGAATGACATCAAACACATCACATACAGTAGAGAACATTAACAGTCCAGCACTGCTGTATTATCACCCACTCACCTCCCGTATCCTCATCGGTAAAGAGAGAAAATGACAGGGAGAGAAAGAGAGAACAGCTATATGGTCTTGACACAACAAAAGACAGAAATCAGTATACCCAACGTTTTGTAAAAGTTCACTGACTTGTTACTTTCTTAAAGGGACAGTTCACCCAAAAATGAAAATTCTGTCGTAATATACTCTCCCTCATTTTGTGCCAAATCTGTGTGACTTTCTTTATGCCCTGGAAACACAAAAAGGATGTTTTAAGACTCAGTCACCATTTACTTTCAATGTATGAAAAAAATGATGCAAAGAAAGTGACTGAGGCAATTATTCTGCCTAACATCTCATTTTGTGTTCCACAGTAGAAAGAAAGTCATACAGGTTTAGAACATGAGGGTGAGTAAATGATGATATAATTTAAATTTTTGGGTGAACTATCCCTTTAATTCAAAACCTAATATTAAAGTTGTATTTTAATATATTTTCATTATGAGGGTGGATTCATTTCCACATCTTTTGGGAATCAGTTTGGTTTGTCTGCAGCTCGTAGTCACTAAACTCATCAGGAAATGAAAATATTAAATCAGCATCCACACACACACACACACACACACACACACACACACACTGTACACACACAGTGGTCAGATTACACTCTCATTAAGATGCATTAAGATTGTATTTTGTTATTGTAGATGATATTCAATCTGTTTCCCTTGTTTGGTATCAGTCCCAATGTCTGTAACAGTCTTTATTATACTACTGAGAGCTCAAGGGCTTTAGAGCTTCCTACAACATTACAATAATTATCAATAATTACTTTAATAAAGAGACAGAGGAAGAGAGAGATACTCGGTTAGATTAAAGGTATATTCTGGGTTTAGTACAAGTTAAACTCAATCGACAGCATTTTGAGCTTAACTTGTATTGAAACTGGCATATTCCTTTAATTACTTTAAAAATATAAATAAGTAAAATAAGACACTATGAGAAGATGCTTAATTTTTCATTGGCTTTTATGTAATGTAGGTGCTCAAGACTGTAAGGAATTGTTGCAAGTAGGTGGAAGTAATATAACATTTTCTTAAAATCTCAGAAAAGAAGCAAGGTTCAACTACAGCACATGGCCAGGAAAAAGACAAAGCAATGAACCCCAGGACGGGTAAATACAACAGGGACACCATTAGTGGCTTGAGTGCACCTGGGTCTATGGAAAGCTAAAGATGAGGAGTGCAGGGAGTATAAATGTTTATGTATTGCTGCTGTCTACATTATCGTGTAAAAGTTTCCTAATGTTTTCTAGAAAGTGAGAGGAAATGGCAAACACACGGAAACAAAAATTGGTCACTCACTTGAGCAAGTGTGTATGAAAGGAATTTGTCTACAAGCATTAACACACTCACTGATTCTTCTTTGCCTTCCTACCCTTCCTCTCTCTCTCTCCTTCTCTGATGTAGTTATGTTAAATTAGATTTCCTATTAGACAAAACTTGCCTTCAGGGATTGCCAATGTTACCCAGCATGCACCTCTCAGGGGAGCAGTCTAGAGTATGGCAGTGTAGCAAGTAGGGAGTGAGAGAAAGTAGATCTAGATAAGCACCTGTGAGACGGGTATGTTGCAAAGGCATGATTGCATCTTAACATTGACCAAATGTTTTTTTGTCAACTTTAAGCGTGCTTGAAATATCTGTGTTCTAAAAGTAACAGTGACAACAAGTGACGTAGGTTTGGTCCTATTTTTATATCTTGGCTGTGAATTTGTCTATTTTTTTTTTTACATGTGCTTGACCTTGAATGAGAGAGGCTGATGTAATTCTTGGTCACTTCTCTTCTGTCTGCTTTAGTCATAGTTTAATGTGGAGATGGTAAAACAAAATAGATGTGGGTTTGTTTAAATTTCCTTCATCTCACCTTACACTTGGGACTGGCCTGTCCATCTCAATGTTAACTTTAAAAGGTATAGTTCACCCAAAAATTTAAATTCTGTCACAATTTACTCACCCTCATATTGTTCTAAACCCTTATGCCTTTCTTTCTCAGGCGGAACACAAAAGGAGATGGTCTGCCTTTTCAATACAATAGGAGTGGATAGTGCCTCACTTTAAAGTTTAAAAAGGACCCAAAAGTATCATAAAAGAAGTCCACATGACTAGTGCATCATATGAAGGCATATGATTGATTTTGATGACAAACAACCCAAAATTTAAGTCATTTTTCAATGAAAATCATGATGTTGGTGAGCGCTATGAGAAAAGCTTGTTCACAGTGTCACGCTTGTTCACATGGGAACTTGCATTAATTTGCGCCACTTTGAAGGGTTTGGAACGACATGGGGGTGTAAATTGACAATTTATCTATATACTTCAAGGATTAATCTGACACTCTGACTGTTCAGTGGCACACGTGACGTATGTGCAGGGTTGAGGAGTAACGGAATACATGTAATCGGATTACATATTTAAAATACAAAATATAAGTAACTGTATTCCACTACAGTTACAATTTAAATCATTGCTAATTAGAATACAGTTACATTCAAAAAATATTTTGATTACTGAAGAGATTTCTTTGCATTTTATTGTCATTTGTTTCATTTAATATTTAGTCCTTTCAGATGGAAAACATTTATACATATAAATGATGTAATCCAAAGTGCATTTGAACAGCAATGAAACATTTTCTTATGATGTATTACATTCATACGAGCAGACAGAGAAGTACGTTTGAAGTAAGTTTGGAGCAGAAGAAATAGAAATAAACCTTGTGTAAATTGTCAGCTTTACGCTAAGATAAAATGCTATTTCTAGCCATTTTACATGAACATGTTACCAGGCACAATCATATTTTTTTATCAAGAAAATTTACGTTGTGGGCCTGGGTAGCTCAGCGAGTACTGATGCTGACTACCACCCGTGGAGTCACGAGTTCGAATCCAGGGTGTGCTGAGTGAATCCAGCCAGGTTTCCTAAGCAAATAAATTGGCCCGGTTGCTAGGGAGGGTAGAGTCACATGGGGTAACCTCTTCGTGGTCGCGATTAGTGGTTCTCGCTCTTAATGGGGTGCGTGGTAAGTTGTGCGTGGATCATGGTGTCATGCACTATGAGCCACGTGATAAAATGCATGGATTGATTGTCTCAGAAGTGGAGGCAACTGAGACTTGTCCTGCGCCACCCCGATTGAGGTGAGTAACCGCACCACCACGAGGACCTACTAAGTAGTGGGAATTGGGCATGCCAAATTGGGAGAAAAGGGGATAAAAAATATATATATAAAAATTAATGTTGGATCATCATTTCTTTTTTTCTAGTAAGACCTTTGATATCAGGGCAAAAATCGTATTCTTGATAATAATTTGTGTATTGTTTTCCTGTAAAAATATCTAAAAATCCTTAAAACAAGATCAATTAGATTTATTTTGTTTTAGAAACAACACTAACAGTTTTTCAGAGAATTTATTTTGAACATGTATTTTGTCTTACTGTACTGGCAGAATTTTTATAGTCAAAACAAGTGAAAAAATCTACCAGTGCTGAAGAAGTAATCCAAAGTATTTAGAATACATTACTGACCTTGAGTAATCTAACGGAATACGTTACAAATGACATTTTACAGCATGTAATCTGTAGTGGAATACATTTCAAAAGTAACCCTCCCAACCCTGCATATGTGCATGTCTGTGTGAGCAATGACATTTGATTGACAGAGGCTAAATGCAGCCTAACTTCCTCTCACAAACAACCCTATTTATAGCAACAATCTCACCTACGCTTAGATTCATTTTTTACAACGTATTTTCTATTCATTCAGTCTTTCCCAAATAAAATAAAGCTAATTAAAACCTCATTCTTCACTTGATAATAAAGGGTTGTGTGATCTTCAGAGTGGTCTGTGAGCGTTTCTTCCACAATGACTGGAGTCTGTGTCATGGGAGGATTCATTCTGCCGGTTTGTTTCTGTGTGTCTCCCTGGTGTTGTTGCAGGTGCGGGGTTAATCACGTGGTGGCATTGCTCAGCAACGCTCATTACCAGCCACTGCTTGATTAGCTCGGCACCTGCACACAATCTGCTCTTCCCCTTATAATCAGCCCTTTTGTGTGAGTTCAGTATCGGATCGTTCTCGTGTTGTGTGCTTTGTTTACTCATGTTTCTCATGCTATTCTTTTGTATTTTTCTAGTCTGGATATTTTTGCCTATTTTCCTGTGCTCTAGCCATTACCATCTCCTCCATTCACTGGATCACTCACCTCTGTTTCTCTTTGCTCCATCTCACACCACTCCTTGGAATATATTATCTCTACTCTCTCCCTGCTGCAGCTGTCGCCGTCAGAGTCCTCCACCATCATCTTCACCCACCTCATCTCTGGACTGTTCCGTTGTTGTGCTACTTCATATTTTCATCATTTGCCTGAACTTTTCATTCATTAAACATTGTTATATTTTTACTCCTGCTTCTGGGTCCTAATTTACCATGACATAACGATCCGATCAAGATGGACCCAGCAGGACTCGCTTAGATAAAACAATTTCTTACCAACCAGGAATCACGCATCACCCAACAAGAGGAACTGGCTAAAACCAAAAGGACGGCCATCGAGGCTCTGGCGGTGCGATTCACCGAGCTCTCATCTCTCGTCCAACAGATTCCAGCATCCAGTGAGTCCCCTGCACCCACACCGCCACCACCAACGTCTACAGAACCAGCGATGCTGCCCACTCTTCGATCTGAACCACGCATCAACCCACCAGCGAGCTATTCGGGTGAGCCGAACTACTGCAGAGCATTTCTGTCTCAGTGTTCTCTAGCTTTTGCTTTGCAGCCATCTGCTTTTCCTACTGAAGATTCCAAGGTGGCTTATTTTATCTCATTACTGTCGGGCCGAGCATGCCTGTTGGGTACGGCGGTGTGGGATCAGAAACATCCTTGTTGCCCCTCTTTCCAGTCATTTTCCTGTGAGCTACTGAAGGTCTTCGACCGTTCTGCGCACGGCAGAGAGGCTGCCTGAGTATTAGCGGAACTACAACAAGGTACTCTGTCTGTCTCTGATTACTCCATAGAGTTTCACATGTTGGCAGCCAGATGTAACTGGAACGAGGAGGCACAGTGGGACTTGTTCCTGCATGGGTTGGCTGATTGCATCAAGGAAGAAATTTACGCTCTAGACTTACCTAAGACCTTCGATGAGTTGGTTGACCTTGCCATTCGAGTGGACTCACGTCTTCAACGTCGCTCACACATGGCACCAGCTTCTCGTCCAGAGCACACTCCTAGCATATCAGCTGGTCATCAGAGGGAGAACCCATGGAGGTGAGCAGAGCTCGGTTGATGACCGGGGATTGACGACGCACTCATGGTGTCTGCCTGTATTGTGGAGCTGCTGGTCATATGTTATGTTTCTGCCCATTAAAAGACAGAGACCACCAGTAGTCCAGAGGTTACTGGTGGGTGGATCTTCTCTACATAAACCCTCTTCATCTACTCTCCTCTCGGTACGGCTGCAGTGGGATACCCTTCATCATTCCTGTCACACCCTGGTAGACTCCGGAACAGAATCCAATCTCATCGATGCATCCCTGGTCAAATCCCTCAAGATTCCTACTTCCACACTCAAGCACAAGATTCCGGTCAATACCCTCTGTATCACCCAACTCATCGAAATCACCCAGATCACCACCACCATCAATTTCATCGTTTCCGGTAACCACACTGAACTCACCTCATTTTATGTCATAGACTCTCCCCTGGCTCCAGTCATCTTGGGTCACTCCTGGTTATCCTCACACAACCCCCACCTCAACTGGTCTAAGAACAAAATATTGGCTTGGAGCACTTACTGTCATTCTGCTTGTCTTTTGTCTGCTCCTTCCCCTGTGTCTTGTTCTGTGTTGCAGGATGATCCGGTGGATGTTTCCCGTGTTCCTGTGGAGTACCGTGACCTGAGAGAGGTGTTCAGTATGTCCCATGCTGCTTCTCTTCCTCTGTATCGTCCCTACGATTGCGTTATTGAGCTTAAGTTAGGTACGTGCCCATTAAGGGTGGTTTATACTCGCTCTCAGCTCCTGAGAGGGAGGCCATGAAGAAATACATTTCCGATTCTCTGGCAGCTATGATCATTAGGCCCTCTTCTTCCCCTGCTGGTGCGGGGTTCTTTTTTGTGGAAAAGAAGGATGGTTCCCTTCATCCCTGTATTGACTATCGTAAGCTGAACGACATCACGGTGAAGAACACTTACACTTTGCCGTTGATGTCCTCGGCATTCTAGCATCTGCAGGGAGCAAACTTTTTCACGAAATTGGATCTCCGCAACGCCTACCATTTGGTCTGCATAAGGGAGGGTGATGAGTGGAAGACTGCTTTTAACACCCTAGGGGGCACTTTGAATACTTGGCGATGCCTTTTGGCCTAGCCAATGCCCCCACAGTCTCCCAGGCTCTCATTAATGACGTGCTGAGAGATATAGTTGATCAGTTTATTTTTGTCTACCTGGATGACATTTTGATTTTCTCCCATTCTCTCCAGGAACATGTTCAGCACTTCAGGGCTGTATGTCAAGGCTGAGAAGTGCGAGTTCCACTCTCGATCGGTACATTTTCTGGGATTCACTGTGTCACTGGAGGGAATTCAGGTACATCCAGCTAAGGCTAAGGCTGTGGTGGATTGGCAAACCCCGGATTCTCACAAGGCCCTGCAGAGATTCCTGGGTTTCACCAATTTCTACCACTTTTATATTCGCAATTATAGCCAACTAGCCACGCCTCTAACTTGTCTTACCTCTGCCAAAACTGAGTTTCAGTGGTCTCAGGAGGCCGAATTAGCCTTCACCAAACTCAAAGGCCACTTTGTTTCGGCCCCAGTCATCAACCCCGATCCTTCTCTTCAGATTGTGGTAGAGGTGGACGCGTCAGATGTGGGAGTAGGTGCGGTACTCTCCCAACGAAGTCCCTCTGATGACAAAATGCATCCATGCGCCTTTTACTCCCATCGTCTTTCTCCCACTGAACAAAATTTTGATACTGGCAATCATGAGCTGCTGGCTATCAAGTTAGCCTTGGAGGAATGCAGCCATTGGTTAGAGGGGTCTGGGGTACCTTTCATCATCTGGACCAATCATAAAAACCTTGAATACATCCATTCTGCTAAATATCTGAATTCCAGGCAGGCTCAGTGGGTTCTTTTTTTCAGTCGCTTTGACTTTACTATCTCTTACTGTCCGGGTTCCAAAAACATCAAACCAGACGGAGGGGGTGCGGTTTCCAGTACCTGGTGGATTGGGAAGGTTACGGTCCAGAGGAGAGGAGTTGGGTCCCGGCCCGGGACATACTTGACCATTCTCTCATTGACAGATTCCATCAGCTGCAGGTCACCCGTCCTGAGCACGCCGAGAGGCGGGAGGTACTGTCATGGGAGGATTCATTCTGCCGGTTTGTTTCTGTGTGTCTCCCTCGTGTTGTTGCAGGTGCGGGGTTTATCACGCAGTGGCATTGCTCAGCAACACTCATTACCAGCTGCTGCTTGATTAGTTCGGCACCTACACACTATCTGCTCTTCCCCTTATAAGCAGCCCTTTTGTGTGAGTTCAGTATCGGATCGTTCTCGTGTTGTGTGCTTTGTTTACTCATGTTTCTCATGCTATTCTTTTGTATTTTTCTAGTCTGGATATTTTTGCCTATTTTCCTGTGCTCCAGCCATTACCATCTCCTCCATTCACCGGATCACTCACCTCTGTTTCTCTTTGCTCCAGTTGCCGCCATCTCACACCACTCCTTGGAATATATTATCTCTACTCTCTCCCTGCTGCAGCTGTCGCCGTCTGAGTCCTCCATCATCATCTTCACCCACCTCATCTCTGGACTGTTCCATTGTTGTGCTACTTCATATTTTCATCATTTACCTGAACTTTTCATTCATTAAACAATATTATATTTTTACTCCTGCATCTGGGTCCTAATTTCCCATGACAGTTTGAGACAGGGAAAATTATCCTACATTATACTGAATTAATGCCAGAATTACAGCCAGGGCTCAAATGGCCGTTTGATTAAAACAAGAGGTCAGCTGTGTCTGATTTGTGCTCATCTGAACATTGTGTCAAACAAAAGCTTTATCACTGAGACAGGTCTGTAGAGAGTGAGACAGAGAGATCAAATCAAGAGATTAGGAAGGATATTGACAAACTGATTGAAGGTTTAATTTCTCCTTGTAGTCCTTGCAAGATGTATTCTTTTTCTTGTTCTGAACCTCCAGCCCCTTTTGATTTTGTAGTTTTTCAGCCCTTGTTAACAAAGCTTGTTAACTCTTACCCTTTTCTAATTTACAAAATACTGAAGGATATTGTTTCCCATTTTAATACAATCCAGGAGGATTTTCAGCAGTCTGTGTGTCATTAAGTTTATTCCTCTGGGAATCATTATTATCTGTTTTTCTTTACATTCCACTGCAATTGCCTTCAGATGGACACAAGGGAAATAATGTACCTTTGTTAAGGAAATCTGGTTTGCATTTTTAAAATCAGCAATATTGTAATTTGCATTACCAGAGCTTAAAACAATAAATGGAATTCTAAACAAAATTTCAGGGGGAATTAGTTCATCTAATTCTGTGAATCATTATGCGAGAGTATATAAACACTGTAGTGACAATTCTTCAGGCATCCTTCCACCACTTCAACTCCTGCCTTGTATCCATTCATTACTAACTTCATATATTAAGTAGTCAAGGGGGCTTTAGTGCTCAGGTCGAGTCTCAAGCTTGAGCCCTTTATATTGACAGCAAGCCAAATCTGTATACCTTCATCGGATTCAAGGATTACAGTGCATCCGGAAAGTATTCACAGCGCTTCACTTTTTCCACATTTTGTTATGTTGCAGCCTTATTCCAAAATGGATTAAATAAATTATTTTCCTCAAAATTCTACAAACAATACCCCATAATGACAACATGAAAGAAGTTTGTTTGAAATCTTTGCAAATTTATTAAAAATAAAAAACGGAAAAAAAAAAATCACATGTATATAATTATTCACAGCCTTTGCCATGACACTCAAAATTGAGCTCAGGTGCATCCTGTTTCCACTGATCATCCTTGAGATGTTTCTACAACTTGATTGGAGTCCACCTGTGGTAAATTCAGTTGATTGGACATGATTTGGAAAGGCACACACCTGTCTATATAAGGTCCCACAGTTAACAGTGCATGTCAGAGCACAAACCAAGCCATGAAGTCCAAGGAATTGTCTGTAGACCTCCAAGATAGGATTGTATCGAGGGACAGATCTGGGGAAGGGTACAGAAAACTTTCTGCAGCATTGAAGGTCCCAATGAGCACAGTGGCCTCCATCATCCATAAATGAAAGAAGATTGGAACCACCAGGACTCTTCCTAGAGCTGGCCGCCTGGCCAAACTGAGCGATCGGGGGAGAAGGGCCTTAGTCAGGGAGGTGACCAAGAACCCAATGGTCACTCTGACAGAGCTCCTTCCAGAAGAAGAGCTCCTTCCAGAAGAACAACCATCTCTGTAGCACTCCACCAGTCAGGCCTGTATGGTAGAGTGGCCGGACGGAAGCCACTCCTCAGTAAAAGGCACATGACAGCTCGCCTGGAGTTTGCCAAAAGGCACCTGAAGGACTCTCAGTCCATGAAAAACAAAGATTGAACTCTTTGGCCTGAATGGCAAGCGTCATGTCTGAAGGAAACCAGGCACCGCTCATCACCTGGCCAATACCATCCCTAGAGTGAAGCATGGTGGTGGCAGCATCATGCTGTGGGGATGTTTTTCAGTGGCAGGAACTGGGAGACAAGTCAGGATCAAGGGAAAGATGAATGCAGCAATGTACAGAGACATTCTTGATGAAAACCTGCTCCAGAGCACTCTGGACCTCAGACTGGGGCGAAGGTTCATCTTCCAACAGGACAACGACCCTAAGCACACAGCCAAGATAACAAAGGAGTGGCTATGGGACAACTCTGTGAATGTCCTTGAGTGGCCCAGCCAGAGCCCAGACTTGAACCCGATTGAACATCTCTGGAGAGATCTGAAAATGGCTGTGCACTGATGCTCCCCATCCAACCTGATGGAGCTTGAGAGGTCCTGCAAAGAAGAATGGGAGAAACTGCCCAAAAATATGTGTGCCAAGCTTGTAGCATCATACTCAAAAAGACTTGAGGCTGTAACTGGTGCCAAAGGTGCTTCAACAAAGTATTGAGCAAAGGCTGTGAATACTTATGTACATGTGATTTTTTTCGTTTTTTATAAATTTGCAAAGATTTCAAACAAACTTCTTTCACATTTTCATTATGGGGTATTGTTTGTAGAATTTTGAGGAAAATAATGAATTTAATCCATTTTGGAATAAGGCTGTAACATAACAAAATGTGGAAAAAGTGAAGCGCTGTGAATACTTTCCAGATGCACTGTATATACATACTGTATGCAAACTAGTGAAACAACCTGTAGTACTTTGTGGGACTTGTGTAGAATGTTCTATTTTTTAGATTTGGCCTAATGCACATTTAAAAAATCAAGTGTGTATATTCTTTGAATAGGCATTTGTCTCAGATGCTGTACAGTTCAGTTAATCTTGAATTTAGACTTTGGAGTCAAACAGGTTGAGAAACACTGATTTAGAAGATCCCATGGATTCCATAGATTTTTGAATTTTGATTTGAATCAAGAAAAAGCATAAATGAAGTATTGGACAAAAGCTCTGAAGGCTGCAGACTCCGTAGAGTTTTTAATCATTACTTTTTATGAAATGGTGGACAGAGTGATTGGGATCCACACTACAGCGCCGATGTTTACCACACTGCAGCACCATCCATCTACATGACTTCAAATTAAATCCCAATGTCTCCACACTGCTTAAGAAGCAGACTTTATAGGAACATATGAGATTAGCAGGACAGAGTGATGGCCCACAAATCAATAGCTGCTCCACAGATGAGCAGAATGTATACCTCTGTAAACAGAGCATAGTCTGGGGATAGTGGACAGTAATCAGATTTAGACGTATGTTCTGTTGAGGAAGCCGCTGAGGAACACAGTAAAAACACTCTGAGAGAGAGAGAGTACCAAGGGCCAAAGATTGGAATAGAGAGAGAGAGAGAGAGAGAGAGAGAGAGAGAGAGAGAGGATGAGTAAAGACAGGACAGTTTGTGTAGGAGAAATTGCTAAAAGCAAGAAAGACTGTTATAAGATTCTGCACTTTATGTTGCAGTGTTTTTGTTTCTATTTTATACACATAAAGTGGAGTGACTGCTTTTTTTGCCAAATCATTATGCTGGAGTCAGAAGCAAGAAAGCCAGGGTGCAAGGGATGTTGTAACTTGTGGGTTTGCTTTGATTGTACAGCAACAGTGGGCAGATATACTGTATAAGCAAGAGCCCTCCTGAACTAGACCAACAAATATAATGTGTGTGCCATGTGTGCTTTTTGATGTATTAACCTGAAGTACTTTACTGTTGCCACCCAAGATGCATCCAAGAGGTGTAAAACTATGTTCTTTAACTTCACAAAGTTTGCTGTGTTCACCCTGCAGTCTGTGGGTTGTAGGTTAGGTTTCTGTTTATACTGGGCAGTGTGGTGTAATCTACAGGGCAGTGTGAACCAGTTGAGCCATGAGAGAGAGAACACTCCATCAGAATAAATGCCAGTGGCTCCTTGTCTCCCCTCACAGTTAAATGTCATCCTTTTTACGTTCTCCTCTTCTCACTCTCCTTCATTCGTTTTCTCTCTCTCTCTCTCTCTCTCTCTCTCTCTCTCTCTCTCTCTCTCTCTCTCTCTCTCTCCATCTGACAGTTGCTCAAAGCTGTGTGATTATTATGCCACTAAAATCAATGACATTCAGGAGAACTTGTCCAGCAGGAAAGGTCACATACACACACACTGTCTCTGTTACACAGTCATGCTCAGTCGCATATACACATCCAGATATATAGCCATCTGACAGCATCTCAGAGCAATTCTGTTAATAAAAAAGAGATATCAAAGACAACAGATGACCAAACAAAATACATGCATGTAATTACAGTGGCCATATGCCTTAATATTAGGAACCACACCTTTATAGCAATGCCTAAAATAAGTGAGTCTACCAGTGAGTGACAGGAAATAGTTTGCCAGATGTGGGACCATGAATGATCTGGTCTTAAATCCTCTGCAAGCCAGACCTGCTTTGAAGATAATGGTCTATTAGTGGAAGAATGCAAAGCCTCAGATGGCTGAATCAATATGTAATGATCACACTGGGCTATTAAGAATACTACTGACTCTAAATGAAAAGAACCATTTAAAAGTCATCTGTCAAGACAGTAGCCAGAGGGATAGTACACTTTAATTGTGTGTGCTCTGAAGACCTGACTCTGTTCCTCCAGTTCACAAGAACTGCACAAGATCAACATCACCTCCAGGAGAACTCTGAGATGGCAAACAGTTGAAACTCTCTAATGATGATCAGGCCTATTTTCCATGCACAAGGGCAAAAGACTCAAAAAAGTTTAGGTGTCATGTGACATACATAAACAAAGCTCCAGAATTCTTAGAAAATTCTCCAAAATAAGTTCTACGTTATTACAGATCTAAATTATTAAGACACTGATGTCCTCCGAGCAGAGTTGAAAGGGAGTCAGGGAATCTCTGATTTAAGATACCACTGGAATTGGAATTGCATCTGGAATTGCTGTCATTGATCAGCACGCACACATAGACAGTTTCTTTATGAGGTAATTTCTCACTAGCTAAGGAGACCATAAATACAGTGGTTTTAAGCAGGGGAATTAAATTATTAATAAATATTCTCTGTTTTTAGTGTCTGTTGTTTCTTTGTTGACATCCTTGAGTCCAAAGATGTATATTTAAGTGAAACATTAAATGTAATACCTAGCAATAATATAAATAATTCAAATTTTCATCACTTTGTGTGAAAGATTCTATACAAGTGGGTTTTGTGATTTTGAGATTTATAAGAACATCTGAGGACAAACTCTTATTAAGGGGACTGAGAGTTAAGAGAGTGTGCTACAGAGTTTGTATGTGTGTGCGTGTACATGGTCAGTTTCACACAGACTTTAGGGGTTTATTAGTTCAACTGGTTCTCATCTTGATTCTTGATGACATATCAAACAATCTTGTGAACAGTCCTGAGAGCTGTCGTGTCACACTGACAAAATTGTTGACCTAAAAGTGTGCTTCATGTGGTAACATCTAAATGAACTGGTTTCAGGTTCAAAGCAAATATATTAAAGCAATATCACACAAGCAAGAGTGCTGTATGTCCCTATATCAGTACGGCTGTGATTCCGCCACAGGTATCTTATAAAGGGACATACAGCATGATTGCAAGTGTGATTTTGCTTTTATACAACAGTTCAATGAACAAGTAAATAAATAAATATGTTCAAATGAAAGCAAAACCAATTAAGCTTGTGAACAGCATTCTGTTGTAAACAAACTGAGCTGCACTTCCTGTTGTATCGCGTCAGTTCTCGCTAAAAAATTCCAGTGCGCTTATGTCACGCAAGAGGCAGCGTGAACTGGATCTCCTCATGGCTGCGTATTGGAGAGAAACCGTAAGTAAACAATTATAGTGAAAAAACGTAAATATGGATCTATTTCTCACCCAAAGCGATCGTATCACTTTAGAAGACATTCATTTAACCACTGGAGTCGTTTACTATGACTGTCTGTGCTTTTTGGAGCTTTAAAGCGGATCATTGTGGCTATGATTCATAATGTTTGTAAGTTGAGGGTGCTAATGTGCCACTGTTAAATTTGACAGCCACAGGAACAAACAATGCTGATCTTTTGCTCGGTTTTGGTCTCAAAATATCTTTGGAGGGAGGGGTTTTGGAATGAGGGGCGTGGCTAATTCAACGCCTCAGTCATGTAAAAGCTTCAGAAAGATTAAATGGCTTAAAGCACCTTTAAGTGGAAATGCTACTGTAACTGTTCCATATGGTGCTCAGAACCGTTCGGCCCGATGGTGGAAAAGCGTCTAATGGTGAGAGAATTTTCATTTTTTGGGTGAAATAACCCTTTAAGGGTCTAATACAGGCAGAGAAAGCCAGTCTCTCCACTAGTTAACATGATCACTAATTTAATCAGTAATCAATATTCAATTCAGTTTCTCCCATATTAGGAGAGACACTAAAGATCCGTTCTGAGAGAAAAAGATTTAAGATGATCTAGCTGGCATAAGAAAAAATGAGCAGGTCTAAAAGTATCTCCACCCTTCCAGGTGCTATATTGAGAAGAGATTGTAAGTGTTGAAATTAGGGTTGTGCTGTTTACCGGTACTAACGAAGTATCACAATACCAAAAATATTTAAACAGTACGATATCATCTTGTTGCTAATTTTGGTACCATATGCCGTCATTAGCAAAATTATATGAGATATGACCATTTTGAGATGAAATCAGTGACAATTTGAAAATAAAATAAAAACCTCTGGATATGGCAAAGTGTGACCATTAAACAGCAGAAGTATGTAATTTAATTAAATAATATACAGTCACATGCACTGCACGCTACAGAATGAATAAGATGTGCCACTCAGTGTTATTATAGTTAATGAAAATTAACTAAAACCATTTTTGTTAAAGGTACAATATGTAACAATTTTCATGTAATAATTTGCCTTTTTTTGCCAATGTGTGAACGGCTTGTTACGCAACTTAAAAAATGAGCCCTTCCTGGACTTCCTAGGGTGCCTGTTAAAGCCTGTAGACTGATTTTCATGCGAAGGGAGCGGGTCGCTTTTGCCGGGAAAATCCAAAAGATGTGATGTTTATGTGCACTCCCGAGAGCCTTGCCTGAGACAGTAATAGCTTCTCCTCCACTATTCAACAGCGACAACAGACAGTCTGCAACACTAGGTAACGTTACCTTAGAGATCCAGCAAACGTCCGGCTCCTACACACACACAGAGTAAGCCAAAAAAACAAAACAAAAAAAAACATTTATCTACTGAATCCCGTCTGGCTAAACGGGAACGTGATTGTGGTCGAGCTAAAACTAGAGTGAACATCGGCAGGGCATTTGATTCGATTGGGGATCAAAACTGACCCTGAATTTGCATTCTTCTTATTGGACAGGTAAGCTTACATAACTGCAAAGTATGTGAAATATAGTGCCATAAGGATTGATCTGTGTCATTTTAGCTAACTTGATCTTGCCTGCACAGTAACTGTCATAAACAACGTTAATCTGTAATTATTCAGCAAGGTAAACTACAATAATACATGAAATGAATGCTAGACAATGTTCAAGATAATGCAAAAAGACCCATTCAATAGTGTAACGTAACTTGGTTATACAGAAAATATATACATTATATTATTATAAAACAAAAGCGCATCGATATATCATAATGACAGTCGTGATGGAATCACATCAATACTGAATTGTGTCAACATATTTATAATGTACAGTCTATTTTATAAACAGCTACAGTCATCATCCACCAAATTTAGCTAACAGCTATTGATAAAGCTGGCTAGCTAGCTAACGCCGACATAGGCTGTCGTATAAATGCAGTCAATGTATCATGCAAAGAAAAGTGATTACTTCAAACTACAGTCTCGCATAGTCAGACCTATATCCACACTTTTAGTCCTGTTCCAGCACTGGAGAGTCAAATATAATATACATTCTCAAAGTTTGTAGTAATCAAAAATCATAACTGTGTAATTTTAATTATGCTACCTCATCTGTCAGCATGATGTTGGTGAATCATGTTGTCTCTTTGTACGTTACGACATTGTTTTGGCCGATGCTCGCTCGTGTCCCTGTGGAGTGTGTGCACGAGCATGAGCATGAGCACGAACAACAGGTAGCTGGCTGCAGTTCACTTAACGGCCACAAGTGTCATTAATAATAAGGGTTTCTGAATCTTACATACTGCACCTTTAAATGAAATAAAAACTGAAGGAATATGAAATTATTGGAAAAAACTTAAACTAAACTAAAATATTTTTTCATAACTCCAGAACTAACTAAAATGAAATAAAACTGAATAGTTTTCGACATAATATGGTGAATATGGGAAATATGGGACAATTTTGTATTTCTTTATTTAATTTTTTTTAATTTGGCATGCCCAATTCCCAATGCGCACCAAGTCCTCGTGGTGGCGTAGTGACTCACCTCAATCCGGGTGGCGGAGGACGAATCTCAGTTGCCTCCGTCTGAGATAGTCAGTCCATGCATCTTATCACGTGGCTTGTTGAGCACGTTACCACGGAGACGTGTGGACTGTGGAGGCTTCAGGCTATTCTCTGCGGCATCCACACACAACTCACCATGCGCCCCACCGAGAGCGAGAACCACATTATAGTGACCACGAGGAGGTTAACACATGTGACTCTACCCACACTAGCAACCGGGCCAATTGGTTGCTTAGGAGACCTGACTGGACTCACTCAGCACACTCTGGATTCAGACATTTTTCTTTTCTTGACACTTTGAATTATGATCCAAATGACACATAACATATCATTATACCTTTGAAGAAAGCTTAGGATGTCTTCTACCTTATTCAAAAGCACAAATGAAGAAATATTCAATACTGGGAAGTAGAACTTTTGAAGATCCACTTTTGACCAAATCCCAGAAGTGTTTAAGGGCCTACTGGTAAAGTGGGATAGAGGGAAAAACAATTCTCTATAAAATATATATATATTTGAAATACATTTTTTATATTTTCTTCTACACTTTCACATCATAACATTAAGTTAACTTTAACTTGTTTATAAACTGAACTAGTTTTACCTCAAATTTCTGTCATTTTCTTTATGTCATTTTCTTCAAAAAGATAAAGGGATAATTGACCCAAATATTAAAACTCTCTTATCATTTACTCACCCTTATGCCACCCCAGATGTCTATGACTTTCTATCTTCAGCTGAACACAAACGAAGATTTTTAGAAGAATATTTCAGCTCTGTAGGTCCATGCAATGCAAGTAAATGAGGTCTGAAACTTTGAATCTCTAAAAAGCACATAAATGTAGCATAAAAGTCATCCATAAGACTCTATTTGTTTAATCCATGTCTTCTGAAGTGATCTAATTTGTTTTAGGTGAGAACAGACCAGAATGTAACTCCTTTTTCACTGTACATCTTGCAATTGCAGTCTACAGGAACGATCATGATTTCAAGCTCGATTACATTTACTAGTACAGTTTACAGAGTGCTAGATGGCGCTGGGAAATATAATCAAGCTTGAAATCATGATTGCCAAGGAGACTGCTGATGTCAAGATTTACAGTAAAAAAATATGGGTCTGTTTCTCACTCACACCTATCATATCACTTCTAAAGACATGGATTTAATCACTGGAGTCATATGGATTACTTTCATGCTGCCTTTATGTGTTTTTTGGAGCTTCAAAGTTTTGGCCCCTATTCGCTTGCATTGTATGGACCTACAGAGCTGAAATATTCTTCTAAAAAAATGAATTTGTGTTCAGCAGAAGAAAATAAGTCATATACATCTGGGATGGCATGAGGGTGAGTAAATGATGAGAGAATGTAAATCTTTTTGGGTGAACTATCCCTTTAATTGTTTACTCCCCAAAGATTAGTTTAGTAATTATTTATAATAATTTAATGAAATACACGCCTTTTGTCACTTTGCCCATATTTGCCCTATATTATAAAATTTGCAACATTTACAATCCAAATTAAACATGAAAATACCACTAGATAGAGGTAACACAAGGCTGCGCAGAGAAACATAATGATGAACTTTTTAAATTACACCAGTAAACACAGCTTTGGCAGCCATAAAAAAATACTAAAATTAAATTGAAATTAAAAAACTCTGAGAAAACTAAAACTAAACTAAAACTAACAGACCAACTGTGAAAACTAAATTGTAATGATAAATTGAATATAAAATAGAAATAAAAACTAAATTAAAAATCCAAAACTATAATAACACTGCCGCTCTGCTCTGTCCTCTGCTTTTTTTGAAAATGAAGTAGCAATAATACTCATAATAACAATTATGTAATGAATGGTTGTATTATTATTATTATTATTATCATCTGTAAGCACTATCAAAAACACAAGTGTATTATCAGCATGTTGTGATTCAGCAATAGCAGCTTTGTGCCACAGGTAATCAGATTTTTTTCCCCATGAATTTTTTCATTAATACTGTGAAGCTCTGTTGTGCAGCATGTTATTTGACCAAAAATAAAATTGCAAACTGGTCTCTGTGAGACTTTATGCAGTTCTTTTAATCAAGTCATTTTATGTATAATTTCATAAAAAATCTGAGGCTTTTTATTTGTTGATTATTGTATCGATTTAGTATCGATACCGAGGTACCAGGGCTGGTATCGTACTGAAGCCAAAATTTTGGTATCGGAGCAACCCTAATTGAAATTAACCCAGCTGACCCACCACACCCATCATCTCAGAGCTGTAAGTGATTGTGTCAGCACTGACATTTCTCCATGGACCTACCATTCAAAACCCATCATATCTGCATCTCTACTCAAAACCTCTGCAGATTAATCCCTCCACAGCTATTAAACAACCCAGACGCAGGGGTCAGAGGTCAGATTAATTAAACTTTTGTCCAACACCTCCAGCCTACGTTGTTTAAAGCTTTTTATCTGTTTAAAGCTTTTTATCTTTTTCTATCTTTTATCTGAGACAGAGGACAATAAGATTTGACTTCATTGGGACAGAAAAGAAAGCCAGATAACACTGTCTAAAACTCCACCACTTCACCATTCTCTGAAGAATTTTTATTTGTGACATTTCAGTCAAAAGGTGATTTTTATTTGTATTTTTTTATTATTTTTTTTTTATGTTAAATGTGCAGAGTAGAGCAAGCAAATCTTTGAGGGTTTTAGCTTTCAATTAAGTCAGCACTGTACAAAACATATCAACAAAGACAGATGTTGACACTGGAAATTCTCTTGCATTTACTGTTCCCATTTTTATAGTTTACACACCACTATTACCATTTCAGCTTTTCAAAAAAAAAAAAAAAAAAAAAAAAGTAAAAGATGATGATGCATTACATTTACATATATACAGGTGCTGGTCATATAATTAGAATATCATCAAAAAGTTGATTTATTTCACTAATTCCATTCAAAAAGTGAAACTTGTATATTATATTCATTCATTACACACAGACTGATATATTTCAAATGTTTATTTCTTTTAATTTTGATGATTATAACTGACAACTAAGGAAAATCCCAAATTCAGTATCTCAGAAAATTAGAATATTGCTTAAGACCAATACAAAGAAAGGATTTTTAGAAATCTTGGCCAACTGAAAAGTATGAACATGAAAAGTATGAGCACGTACAGCACTCAATACTTAGTTGGGGCTCCTTTTGCCTGAATTACTGCAGCAATGCGGCGTGGCATGGAGTCGATCGGTCTGTGGCACTGCTCAGGTGTTATGAGAGCCCAGGTTGCTCTGATAGTGGTCTTCAGCTCTTCTGCATTGTTGGGTCTGGCATATCGCATCTTCCTCTTCACAACACCCCATAGATTTTCTATGTGGTTAAGGTCAGGCGAGTTTGCTGGCCAATTAAGAACAGGGATACCATGGTCCTTAAACCAGATACTGGTTGCTTTGGCACTGTGTGCAGGTGCCAAGTCCTGTTGGAAAATGAAATCTGCATCTCCATAAAGTTGGTCAGCAGCAGGAAGCATGAAGTGCTCTAAAACTTCCTGGTATACGGCTGCGTTGACCTTGGACTTCAGAAAACACAGTGGACCAACACCAGCAGATGACATGGCACCCCAAACCATCACTGACTGTGGAAACTTTACACTGGACCTCAAGCAACGTGGATTGTGTGCCTCTCCTCTCTTCCTCCAGACTCTGGGACCCTGATTTCCAAAGGAAATGCAAAATTTACTTTCATCAGAGAACATAACTTTGGACCACTCAGCAGCAGTCCAGTCCTTTTTGTCTTTAGCCCAGGCGAGACGCTTCAGACGCTGTCTGTTGTTCAAGAGTGGCTTGACACAAGGAATGCGACAGCTGAAACCCATGTCTTGCATACGTCTGTGCGTAGTGGTTCTCCCCCACATTTTTGAATGGGTTTTGTTTCACAATCCTCTCCAGGGTGCGGTTATCCCTATTGCTTGTACACTTTTTTCTACCACATCTTTTCCTTCCCTTCGCCTCTCTATTAATGTGCTTGGACACAGAGCTCTGTGAACAGCCAGCCTCTTTTGCAATGACCTTTTGTGTCTTGCCCTCCTTGTGCAACGTGTCAATGGTCATCTTTTGGACAACTGTCAAGTCAGCAGTCTTCCCCATGATTGTGTAGCATACAGAACTAGACTGAGAGACCATTTAAAGGCCTTTGCAGGTGTTTTGAGTTAATTAGCTGATTAGAGTGTGGCACCAGATGTCTTCAATATTGAACCTTTTCACAATATTCTAATTTTCTGAGATACTGAATTTGGGATTTTCCTTAGTTGTCAGTTATAATCATCAAAATTAAAAGAAATAAACATTTGAAATATATCAGTCTGTGTGTAATGAATGAATATAATATACAAGTTTCACTTTTTGAATGGAATTAGTGAAATAAATCAACTTTTTGATGATATTCTAATTATATGACCAGCAACTGTATTTGTAAAGCAGTGGATACAATCCAAATTCAGGAACTACTTTGTTTTTTATACTCAACATAATTCCTGAAGATAAAGTAGGAATCTGAACCCATTGTTTTGTTGGGTACTGGATCCATGAAAAATGATGTAAAACACACAATCAGATAATATTATAAATCGTGACAGACCAGTGTTATAAAAGTGATGAACAGAGCCTCTGACCTGCTGATATTCAGCACTGGGCTATGAGAAGGTGGAAAAGTGGGACAAATCAACTCAAAGTCATCCAGTCACGACTGACTTTGCCTAAAGCACACAGGAGTTTGTAATAAAAAATGAAATCACAGGATCTGCCTTTTTAATGTGAGTAAAAGTACAGCCACAAAACATTCAAATGTTATTAACATGTATACCACTGGCTTTACATAATTTATAATGAAAACTGCATAATTTATTGAAAAAGTAAACTGGTGGGATGTTGGTAATAAAGTGAAAATGTAATCAGTATCAGTTTCACACAGACATGCACACACTAGCAGCACTGGAAATATTATGAACATAACAATGTACTTAGAGATTATTAGATGGTATTAATGTCCTGCAAATGTTCAATAAGACAAGCCAATGCATTTCCGTTTGCTAATGCATTTATGTTAGTAAAATTAACTCAGAATGAGTCATATGATTACGATTAGATTGCTTGTTTTGAAGAGCTGTAGAATATAAATAAAAACAAATAAATAATGGGATTACAAATATTTCAGCAGATTTAAAATCTAAATCAGTCCATGCATTTATAACATACAGCTACTTAAAGGTGGACTCAGTAATTCTAATCCAATACACTTTATGTCAAATTCTGCAAATATCTCCTCACAGTCTGCTAGCCGTCCATTCTGTGGGTGGGCTGAAAAAAAATTAGTATTTGTACATAGCCCTGGCTCTGTAAATGGGACAAAAATAAAGTGGATCGGATCGATCCACACAACACTACTCCAGCCAATCAGCAACAGAGGGTGGTTTCCTAGCGTGTGCACAGGATGGGGGGTGGGGGCAGAGCGAGAGGGAAATTTATTAGAAGAGCGACGGCAAATCTGGCTGATGCTAACTTTCTAAACACCAAGGAGGACAAATGGCTGAGAAACAGAGAAAAAGGTCAGACGAATATAAACTAAAAAAGAAGGATTATGGTAAGTCGAGGGCTAGGAGCTGCATAAACATTGGCAAGGCTTTTCAGTGGTGGAGAGACCTCCGAGAGGTAAAAGGCTTGAAGACGGATGCAAAAGTTGCTCTTTTTCTTCTCAAGGTGGGTAACATAAATTTTGCTATGTTTCACAGAACCCATATATGCTGTTGTTGTGATATTAGATTTAGTAGCAGGAGAGTTGTGAGTGTCTGGAGCTGGTGTGCGTAAAACCGTCTCGAGTACATGAATTTGGGCAGCGGAGATTCCAAAAGAGCGCTGAAGGGAGGGGTGTGTTTTTTTTGGCAGCTGTGTTCAAATATCAACAGTGTTTCTCAGGAATCGCTGAGTGCACCTTTAAGCAATATCACCCGAGCTAAAGTGTAAGTTTGATAAGCTTTTATGCAACAGTTAAACAAGTAAACTGCTTTAAATAACATATGTTTCAAACCAAAATTGGCCATTTAGTTCATGCATTTCTTTTCCACCAGTGAAAATAATTTTAAAAGAAGCCAAAGCATTACGCACAACTCCACTCTCTTTACTGCACTCATACTCTGGTTTTGGTTTGTTTGTAAAGGAATCAGTGTTTTTGAACAAATCTTTTAAGTAAACTTATCATTCTCTTTCACTTTCATTGTTTCAGTGGTTTTTATTGAATCAGTTTAGTCAATGAATGAGACTGAATGACTCGCACATAACATAAAAGATGCTCATTTGTTGTTAGATGTTCATAGATGTTATCTCCAGAAATGGTTACTAAACAAATTAGTGAATGACATCAAAATGAACAATTATTTAAATTAATTAGATACTGAGTGATAGAAATAGTGAAGTGTTTCAGTTATGTTGGATTGTACACCAGCACTCTTGGAATACTGCTCATCCAATCAGATTCGAGGACTGTAACTAACTGTAACAAGCTTCTAAATGCATTATTCTGCCAATTGTAAATTTGCTAGTACACTGAGTACCTCCTCAATTAACCTGTATTTGTTTAACCTCTATAAAACTAAGTAAGTAATATTTATCATAATCGTTTTGGGTTTTGCTTCTGTTTGTACCACTGCACCTCAAAAATACTAGAGACAGTGTTAAAGTTACTGCATAGAAATATGTGAATCTTTTTTGCAACACCCCCTTCACAATTCTTCACAGCTGGGATGGAGCTGTTATATTGACATGCTATGAACACTGACCAAATGTTCAGCAAATGTTTCACCTGTCCACAGGCCAATGATTTAGAAGACCAATGGTTTTTGTGGTGCAGTGGTTTTTGCAGTGGCAATGTTTTTGTAACCCCTTCAAGTCTTATGAGCTTCAACAACTCTCCACTTAGCTGCTCTGAAATCTCTTTCCATTCAGCTATTTCTCTCTCTCACTTTTTTTTTTTTTTTTTTGTATGGCAAACAGTATGGCAAATCCATCTGGTTTGGAACGCCTGATTCCAATTACGGTATTTTCTGGATGCTGTAACTTCTTTATATGTTAACATCATGCTATGCAATGTTTAAATGTATTCGCCATCTGAACATTGTCTCATTGGCAACAGTGGAGGAATAAATGGTACTGCAGTTAAAGACCAAACACTAACTGTCTGTCTTAACAGGTCTGTGCAGGAATTCTGAAAGAGTCCTAAACATGTTGTGAATGAGGACAGTGATGGTAATTGTTGCAGACAGTCCCTAGACAGTGTGGCAGAAGTACGGTTTGCAGGGGATAATGAAAGTTTGCAACCTACTCTCATAGACTGAACGATACGAGCTATGTGACCCTGCAAGGGATGTTTATTATTATTATTATTTTCAGTTTGTGGTTAATTCTTGATTGCACATGTGTGTTGATGCATGTGCTCTTTACAATGACGAAAATGTGCTCTAGGGGCATGTCTAGAGATTTGGGTCTTCATTAAAAATATTGTTGACCTGATTAAATCAGTCCTTGTAAAATTCTGGACACACACACACACACACACACACACACACACACACACACACACACACGCACACGCACACGCATACGCACACACACTCACACACTCAGGTGCAAGAACAAAGACTCCATGCTCCAGTGACTTTGACATGGAGAGAGGAGTGATGAAAGGAAAGAAAGGGAGTGAAGGAGGGCATGGGAATGTAGGGATGGCGAGAGATTCAGCAATGATGGGCAGAGATTCAGGAAAGATGATGAAAATTTACATTGACTTTCCTGTGCCATTTTGCATGTTCCTAACCTCACACATATGCACAAGGATGAATGCATGAGCTATCATACATACTGACACATACATACTGGGGTTAAAGTAGTTGAAAATATTGTTTGTGAATAAAAATGTTTTACGTAATTGTGCATGTTTTTATTTACATATTTACCATGTCATTAATTAATTTACATTTATGTAACTGTGCATATATGATCAACTGGATGGCACATTTGTCAAATCAATAGTAGAGACCAAAGTATAGATGATGTTTTTTGTTTTGTTTTTTGTTTTTCTTAGTTGAATGTGTTTTTTAGGAAGCCACTGATTACAAAAATCTTGATTTTTAAGCATAATTTGTTTTGGGGTGAATTTTCTGTGACTTTTGATGACATTGGCAGTCTATGGGAAAATTTTGATTTTTAAGCACATTTTGCTTTAAAGTGTCAATTGATTGACTGTAGCAAGTTGAGACATTCAATTTGGATATATAATAATAATAATAATAAAGGTTACATTTAGTTGCTGTCATCAAACGTTGCAATTCTGCTACACTTGGTCTCTGAGTGTTAAAGGTATACTTGCAGTTCACCCAAAAATGTAAATTCTGTCATCATTCACTCACTCTAATGTTGTTTTAAAGCCAAATATGTGAAATACAAAAGGTGATTTTAGGCAGTATGTTAGCCTCAGTCAACATTCACTTTTATTTTTCCATACAATGAAAGTGAATGGTGACTGAGACAAATATATTGTCTAACTTCTCCATTTGAGTTTAATGGAAGTCGTACTGTTGGAACAACATTAGGGTGAGTAAATGATGAATTTCCATTTTTTTGGGTGAACTATTCCTTATTAAATTACCTCAATATCCAAAACAACAAATGTTGACAATATTGATTCATGTAAAACACTAAAACGTATCTTTCAAATCTATTCTCTGTGAAGAAAACAAATAATCAAATTGAAAAATGTTTCCCTCAAACTCTTTATTTACATCCACAATACCTAACATAGAATATTATAGAAATCAATTACAGAACTTTAATGCAAGCAAATTATTTGTCTTGGGCTTTATTTAGTATTGCCAAGCAGATTCAACGTGTACAAATAGATCAAGCCATTAAAATAGTGCATATGAATGCCTGAGATTTTAAGTACAATCTTTGCTCTTATGTTTAATGAAAGAAAACTTTGATTTGACATGAATTTAATTACTTTTAATTACATAGCGCCAAGGCCATAAAAAAGACGTTGCTGCAGCTTAAACTCCTGCTGTAATAAGAAGATGGTGATATCAGAAGGGAATGTTCTCACATGCACACAGACCACAGGGAAGGGAATGAGATCTGAGGGAGTTGTTAATGAGGTGAGGCAGACCAGCACTCCTGTGTGGACATGAGTAGATGTCTCAGCTAAATCAATGTGTCTGTAAAAGTTATATTAAGGTGAAATATACTGTGGTCTCTCATTATCTCAGTATGCACTTCAAGCTTGATGAAATGAGTACAACAGGATGGCTGAGAGAGGTTCACGTGATGCCATGCGAGAGACAGACATGTGAGACATGAGCTCTGCGAACTTTGCTAGTTTTTTAATTATTTTCATGTTGTGATCCGGTGAGATTCGATACACCCAGTTACATACTTGCTCTTTGAGGTAAATATGGCAAAGCAGTCAAAATTCTCAGACTCTGGAGACATTAAAAGACACTTACGTGTTCAAGCTGAGGCCTCTGATGGGACTGCGATCCGGGGACTCCATTTGGACGCCACGTCGGGAGAAGATATTCAGCGTCAGTTGTCCAACATGTCGGTGATGCTGACGAAGGTTCTTGCTGACTTGGAAGATCTCGCTGTAATACGTCGATCGATTATGGCGTTGTTTACAAGAGTGACAGAAGTTGAAAAACTAATCGATTATCTTGAGTCATCGGAAAGGGAATTATCCGCTAATCCACCCGCGTCCAAAACAGATTTGGAATTAATTTTGGAAAAACTGGAATATTTCGAAAATATGAGCCGAAGGAATAACATACGAATTGTTGGAATTCCTGAGCATGAAGAGGGCAAAGATATGGTGAAATTCCTGGACGAGCTTTTCCCGAGTCTGCTCAACATAACAGGCCACAAGCTGGAAATCGAGCAAGCTCACAGAGTCCCAGCTCACAGATCTGCTGAGGGAGACAGGCCTCGATGCATTCTGGCCAAATTTCTGAAATCATCCGATAAAGATCTCGTGTTGCGCCAGACAAGGAGCAAAGGGAAGCTTTCTTGGAAGAACCATAATATTTTCTTGTTCCCGGACTTTGCGAATTCCACAAGAGAGAAACACGATCGGTTCAAGGAATGTAAGAAACTCTTACACCAACAGAAGAAAGCTTTTGCATTGATGTTTCCGGCCAAACTGAGAATAGAAACGAAGAATGGTCGCAAAGTATTTACTTGTCCAAAACAGGCACTCTCCTTTATAAATACATTGGAGTGAGTAAGCCATTTGATGTTTCTTATATTAGTGGACTGACTCGCGGTTGAGGCACTCTATTATCTGAGGAAGCTGGGTGGTTTCTTTTTGCGTTGACTCCGCCTAGTGGCTGGAGTTTGTTTTATGGCATAACTCCAAGAAACTTTTGCACTAACTGAAGATTTTTTTTTCCCGGCCAGATTGAGAATGGACGCTTTGGATGACCACAAAATATCTACATGCTCACATAAAGGACGTCTTTTATAAAGTTGACGGGCTGAGTAAGTTATGGTGTTTTTTTTTTTTTTTTTTTTTTGCACGGCCTCCGAGTTAGTTTGGCTCTTGATCATCTGAGGAACCGGGATGCCGGTTTTATTTTTCGTGCTGGCTCTGCCTAACGGCTGGAGCTTGTTTTGTGGAATTACACTACTTCGGGACAGTTGTGGTTAAATATGTTTGTTCTTTGTGCTTATGCCTCCTAGTAGAATGATTACCTCATCTGCAGCACTCATAACAGCCGGCTCACTGATCATTTGTTTGTCTCTCCGAGGAAACTGAACGGTTTTATATCAGCTGGAGTTTGTTTTATGGAGGAACACACCTTCGAGACAGTTTTGTGAATGAATCTACATGTTTTTTCTGTTATTCTGCCTGTTGGCTGGGGTCTGTTTTACAAAGTATTTTCTGTTATGTAATTGTGCCTCACAACATTTGAGCAGCAACACCACACCTGAATAAGTTGTCGCGGGGGTTCTCGTAGGTGTACATGGACTCTTTGAGTTTAGAGAGATTGTCACCGGTTGGCGCTGTCGTGCGCGGGGTTAATGCGCACATTTTTCTTTTTTCTGTTTGTTTTGTTCAGGGGGAAGTTTGGGGTTTGATTGGTTCACTAATGGGGAATGTGGTCTGTTTAATCTTGTTTTTGACACACTCATTTTTTTAAATTTTTTATTATATCAATATGTCAAATGTTAATGTGAATGGGTTATCTCTCTCCACATGGAATGTGAATGGGTTGGGTCACCCCATAAAAAGAAGGAAGGTTATTTCTGTTCTTAAGCACAAGAAATATGAAATAGTGTTTCTTCAAGAAACGCATCTTTCCCCGAAGGAAGCTGAAAAATTTGGGAAGATATGGGGTGGACATGTTTTCTTTAGTGCTGGCTCAAGTAAGAGCAAGGGAGTCATTATATTGATTAATAAACATCTACAATTCAAATGTCTCAAACAGATTAAAGATAAATTAGGAAGAGTCATTATTGTTTTAGCTGAAATTCAAGGGCAAAGTCTGATTTTGGCTAATATTTACACATCTAACGTTGATGATCAGGGCTTTTTTATAAATCTTGAAGGGATGATACAAGCTGCTGGCACCCCTCATGATATAATATTGGGAGGAGACTTTAACCTTTTGATGGACTCAGTTCTTGATCATAGTGAAGCTAAAGTGTGTAAACCCCCTAGAGCAACATTGACGTTTCACAAGATCTGTAAAAATCTTGGTCTTACGGATATTTGGAGACTTTTGAACCCATCTGGTAGGGATTATACATTTTTTCATCAGTTCATAAGATTTATTCTAGAATAGATTTTTTTTTTTGAGTTGAGTTGCTGAAGTTTATTTTCAATGAAGTCCCTGATCATTTAATTCTGATCTCAACAGTTTGAGTGAGACATCTTGTCTTGTAAACCTGTCACAATGAAATGCAGGCATTGCAAAGAAGCATTGGACAGTTAAAAATTATATTGGAACTGTCAGCAAAAAGTCTGTTACTACACAAGCAAAGAGGGCATTTAATTTGGAGTCTTAAAGATACAGTGGTTGTTTAATTCTAAAGGTCAGAGAGACAGAAGAAAATGGTCATTGTAACAGGCAAAGGTCGGGCAAGGACAGTAAACATAAAGTTTTAATGTCAAACTTAACTTAAAACAAACATAACAAACAGTAAGTCCCTCATTTCATCTGTTGTCGATTGCTCAATTGGAAACATCTTAGTCTCAGATCATGCCCTGGTGAACTTAGAGATATTGCCACATACAGAGAAAAGGAAATCATATAGTTGGCGCCTTAATGTATCCCTTTTGCAAAATCCTGATTTCCAACAAATGTTAAAGACTGAAATCAGTGTTTATATGGAGACCAACTGGTCCTCAGTATCCTCTGTGGGCATGGCTTGGGAGGCACTTAAGGCGGTTCTTAGGGGTCGGATCATACAGTATGCCTCATTCATCAAAAAATCCTAAGCACGAGAACTTGTGGAGTTGGAAGGAAATATTAAAAGTGCCGAGGCAGAGCTGAAGCGCCGTATGTCATCTGATGGTCTCAGAGAATTGACCCGATTGAAATACAGATAATACTATTTTGTCGCAGAAAGTGGAGTTTTGGTTGTTCAGGGCAAGACAGTCATACTTTGAGTCGGGGGACAAAGCAGGGAAGCTTTTGGCTAGATATATAAAGCAGAGAGAGCCTCTTTCTACCATTCCCTCAGTGAAATCTGCTGGTGGTGAAATATTTACGACTCAAGATGGCGCCGAGTATGGCTGCTGCGTTGCGAGCTCCGACACAACATAGCAATGGTTTGTTTGTTTTGTTTACAATTCTTATGTTTTTTGTCTTGGATGTTGTCTGCCTTATTGTCTACGACAGACAAACACTTTTGGACATTGGTTCAGCGATCTCACACCGTAAACCGGACTTCACATTCCTCAATGCCGACCCGCTGTTTACAAACACGCAAGCGGAGCCCTTTGTCTGGGCAGCACGGCCGCGGAAACGCAAGAGGAAAAGGGGAAACAGAGCCGGCGTTCTCATCAGAGTAAGACGCCGCGCAAATCGACCCCCGCTACCCACTATTCTACTGGCAAATGTTCAGTCTCTGGATAACAAGCTCTGCGAGCTGAAAGTGCGGATCTCTTTCCAACGAGAGACGAGGGACTGCTGCATTATCTGCCTTACGGAAACTTGGATGTCTGCGGAGATTCCAGACTCAGCCATTGAACCCGCGGGGTTCTCCATGCTCCGAGCGGACAGAGCGAAAGACCTCTCAGGTAAAACTAGAGGAGGTGGTGTATGTTTTATGATCAACAAATCCTGGTGTGATCAGAGGAACGTACATTCCATCAAGTCTTTCTGTTCTCCTGATCTGGAATTTCTTATGCTTCTGTGTCGACCATTCTGGCTACCGAGGGAATTCACAGCGGTCATTATCACTGCTGTGTACATCCCACCACAAGCCGACACAGACCGGGCACTCAAGGAACTGTATGGGAGTATAAGTGAGCAGGAAACCGCGCACCCTGAGGCCGCGTTCATTGTGACCGGGGACTTTAATAAAGCCAGTTTAAAATCAGTCGCACCAAAATATCACCAGCACATTAGTTTCAACACACGAGGGGACCGGGTTTTGGACCATTGCTACTCTCCATTCCGGGATGGCTACAATCCCTCCCCCGCCCACCATTTGGCAAATCGGACCACTCTTCCATTCTGCTTCTGCCCGCTTACAGGCAGAAATTGAAACAGGAAGCACCCACCCTCAGAACGATCCAGTGCTGGTCGGACCAATCAGACTCTGTGCTACAGGACTGTTTTGATCACACGGACTGGGAGATGTTCCGGTCCGCCTCTGATGACGACATCGAGCTTTACGCTGATAGCGTAATGTGTTTCATCAGAACGTGTGTAGAGGAAGTGATTCCGACCAGAACTGTGCGAATCTATCCGAATCAGAAGCCGTGGATCAATAGCAATGTTCGCGCGGCACTTAATGTGCGGACCTCCGCTTTTAATTCCGGGAACGCGGAGGAGCATAAACAAGCCAGTTATGCCCTCCGAAAAACAATCAAAACAGCAAAACGCCAGTACAGGAGCAAGATTGAAGGACAGTTTAACACCACCAACTCTAGAAGCATGTGGCAGGGAATTAACATCATCACGGACTTTAAAGGGAATAAAAACTCGCTGCCTCTCTAACGGATGAGCTAAATACTTTTTATGCTCGTTTCGAGGGAAATAACACCGCCCTCGCGGAGAGAGCTCTCACGACCGAAGCTACAGAGGTTAGTTCACTCTCCGTCTCTGTAGCGGATGTAACCCGATCCTTCCGACGGGTGAATATCCGCAAAGCCGCGGGTCCAGACGGCATTCCGGGCTGCGTCATCAGAGCGTGCGCGAACCAGCTGGCTGGTGTTTTTACGGACATTTTCAACCTTTTCCTCTCTTTGTCTGTAGTCCCCACATGCTTTAAAACATCCACCATTGTGCCTGTTCCAAAACAATCGAAAATAACTCGTTTAAATGACTGGCGTCCTGTTGCTCTGACCCCCATCATCAGCAAATGTTTTGAGAGACTAATCAGAGATTACATCTGCTCTGTATTACCACTCAATCTTGACCCGCTGCAGTTTGCTTACCGCAACAACCGCTCCACTGATGATGCCATTGCATCTACAATACACACTGCTCTCTCCCACCTGGAAAAAAAGAACACTTATGTGAGAATGTTGTTTGTAGACTACAGCTCAGCATTCAACACCATAGTGCCCTCCAAGCTAGATGAGAAACTCCGGGCTCTGGGCTTAAACAGCTCGCTGTGCAGCTGGATCCTGGACTTCCTGTCAAGCAGACGCCAGGTGGTTAGAATAGGCAGCAACATATCCTCATCACTGACCCTCAACACTGGAGCACCACAGGGCTGTGTTCTCAGCCCACTACTGTATTCCCTGTACACACATGACTGTGTGGCAACACATAACTCCAATGCCATTATTAAGTTTGCTGATGACACGACGGTGGTAGGTCTGATCACTGACAATGATGAAACAGCCTATAGAGAGGAGGTGCGCACTCTGACACACTGGTGTCAGGAGCACAACCTCTCCCTCAACGTCAGTAAGACAAAGGAGCTTGTGGTGGACTTCAGAAGAAAAGACAGAGAACACAGTCCAATCACCATCAATGGAGCACCAGTGGAGAGAGTCAGCAGCTTCAAGTTCCTCGGTGTCCACATCACTGAGGAACTCACATGGTCCGTCCACACTGAAGTCGTTGTGAAGAAGGCTCATCAGCGCCTCTTCTTCCTGAGATGGCTGAGGAAGTTTGGAATGAACCGCCACATCCTCACACGGTTCTACACCTGCACTGTGGAGAGCATCCTGACTGGCTGTATCTCCGCCTGGTATGGCAATAGCACCGCCCACAACCGCAAAGCACTGCAAAGGGTGGTGCGAACTGCCAGACACATCATCGGAGGTGAGCTTCCCTCCCTCCAGGAAATATATACAAGGCGGTGTGTGAAAAAAGCTCGGAGGATCATCAGAGACTCCAGCCACCCGAGCCATGGGCTGTTCTCACTGCTACCATCAGGTAGGCGGTATCGCAGCATCAGGACCCGCACCAGCTGACTCCATGATAGCTTCTTCCCCCAAGCAATCAGACTTCTGAACTCTTGATCTCCCACGATCAAAATACATCAGCCCTGCACTTTATTACTCTTTTATCTCACACCGGGCTGTCATAAATTATATTACTGTTATTATATTATGTCTCTCTTAACAACTGACTATCAACCGACAGCCTGAATGTCAATACAGTACAATACTGTACATTCTATATATATATATATATATATATATGTGTATATATATATATATATATATATATATATATATATATATATATATATATATATATATATATACATACTTTTTTATATATATTTTAATTTTTATTGAATAATGTGTATCTATATAGTATCTATATAGTAAAAAACAAAAAAACAAAAACAGCATATTGTATACTGTACAGTGTATGTTATTATTTGTATATTGTTGAGTGTAATTATGTGTATAACAGATGTTTAAATTGTGTTGTGTTAATTTGATGTTTTAAGTTGTGTAATTATGTATAACAGATGTTTAAATTGTGTTGTGTTAATTTGATGTTTTAAGTTGAGTGTAATTATGTATAACAGATGTTTAAATTGTGTTGTGTTAATTTGATGTTTTAAGTTGAGTTTAATTATGTATAACAGATGTTTAAATTGCGTTGTGTTAATTTGATGTTATTGTAAATTGGTATATGTCTCATCACTGTCACGACTGCTATGTTGATCGGAACTGCACCCAAGAATTTCACACACCATTGCACTTGTGTATATGGCTGTGTGACAATAAAGTGATTTGATTTGATTTGATTTGATTTACCTCAGCCATTGATATTAATAATGCTTTTAAAGAATTCTATCTTGATCTCTATATTTCCATGACTTCGTCTACTGATGAAGATATTAGAAACTTTGTGGAACCATTAGATCTTCCTAAACTGACGAATGAGCAAAAAAACTCTCTTGATTCTGAAATAACCTTGGAGGAACTTGATGAGGTAATTAAGTCCTTACCTACAGGCAAGGCTCCGGGGCCAGATGGTTTTGCTGCTGAATTTTTTAAATTTTATGCTACAGAACTGGCTCCAGTTTTGTTAGAAGTTTATACTGAATCATTAAAGAATGGAAAGCTTCCGCCAACCATGACACAAGCCCGGATCAGTCTGATTCTTAAAAAGGACAAAGGTCCAAGTGAGTGTAAAAGTTACCGTCCAATCTCCCTGATCCAGCTAGATATTAAAATTCTGGCTAAAATTTTGGCAAACCGATTAAGTAAAGTTATGACATCTCTTATACATATAGATCAGGTGGGGTATATTCGGGGCTGCAGCTCTTCTGATAACATCAGGCGTCTCATCAATATCATGTGGTCAGTGGCGAATGATCAGACTCTGGTCGCTGCCATCTCACTTGACGCTGAAAAGGCGTTTGATATGGTAGAATGGGATTATCTTTTTAAGATTTTGGAAATGTATGGGTTTGGGAGTACGTTTATTGGATGGATTAAGTTGCTTTATAGACACCCTGTAGCTGCGGTACAAACAAATGGATTAATTTCAGATTATTTTACTCTGGATAGGGGTACTCGGCAGGGTTGCCCTCTTTCCCCATTATTGTTCTGTCTTGCCCTGGAACCATTAGCAGCCGCAATAAGAAAAGATGATGATTTTCCAGGGGTGATTGCGGGAGGTGTGGCGCATAAGCTTCTGCTTTATGCAGATGATATTTTATTATTCGTCTCTGAACCTACTAGATCTATGCCTTGCCTCCACAGAATTATTAATTCCTTTTCCAAGTTCTCAGGATACAAAGTCAATTGGTCTAAATCCGAAGCTTTGGCTTTGACAGCGTACTGTCCAGTAATGGCCTTCCAGCCGGGCACCTTCCAGTGGCCCAAACAGGGCATTAAGTATTTGGGCATTTTATTCCCAACTAATTTGTCTGATTTAGTCAGAGTTAATTTTGACCCTTTAATAAAACGGTTTTCGAGCAATGTAGTCAGGTGGGCTTCATTACATTTATCGATGATTGGGAAGGTTAATGTTATTAAAATGAATTGTATTCCAAAATTTAACTACTTGTTACAGTCTCTCCCGTTAGATGTCCCCCTCTCTTATTTCAAGCAATTTGATAGCATAGCGAAGTCTTTCATTTGGAGTGGTAAGCGCCCCAGACTACATTTCAATAAATTACATAGGCCGATTGACAAAGGTGGGCTAGGCCTACCCAAGATTCTGTTTTATTATTATGCATTCGGTCTCAGACATTTGGCTCATTGGTCGCTTCCACCTGAAAGAGCCCCTCCCTGGTTCTGCATTGAACAAGAACTTCTTGCCCCTATTTTGCCATTGCACAGCCTTTCCATCAAACTGAATAGAGAAGTTAAATCACACCCCATTATTTCACATTTACACTCAGTATGGACAAAAGTGTCCAGAGTGTTTAATTCAGATATTTATCTAAATGAGCCTATGACTAAACCCCAAACTATGCATTAATAAGTCCCCTTTTTGTTGGTCTGAGTGGATTGTAAGGGGGGTTAATACACTCGGTGATCTTTACGAGAGCAGTGTGATGAGATCCTTTGAAAGTCTGGTTCAATATTTTGGGATCCCCAGATCTCAGTTTTTTAGGTATCTTCAGTTACGCCATTTGCTCTGTACTATTTTTGGGAATAGCATACACCCCCCTAAAACAGCAGATACTCTAGGAGTGGTGATTTCTGCTTTTGGAAAGGGCCATGAGGCATCAGTGTATTACTCCTTATTAATTCAGAGTCTGGGGGATGGAGTCTCAACTACTCTCAAGAAGAAAGATTTAAACCTGGAATTGGAGGAGAGAGAATGGGCTAGGATTTTAAAAAACATAAACTGAATCGAGAGATGCAAGGGTGCACCTTATACAATTCAAAATTTTACATCGGTTCTGTTGGACCCCCTCTAAATTGTATAGGCTTGGTCTTAAAGACACACCCACCTGCTGGCGATGCCAATCAGAGGATGGAGACATGGCCCAAGTTTTTTGGTGGTGTGCTGAGATTCAGGAATTTTGGTTGAAGGTACAGAGAGTTCTGTGTGACGTGTTGGGCATTCGGATTTCATTTTGCCCCAGACTCTGTGTTTTGGGTGATGGGGCGGTCATCGATGTAGGTGATAAATACATAAAAAATTGGGTCCTCACCAGTGCGATGATAGGCAGGCAGATTGTTTTAAGGGGTTGGAAGTTGGTGGGAGCACCCTCAATTCGGGAGCAGTGCAAGGAGATGGGAAGGGTGGCAGTGAGGTAACGTAGAAGGCTGGGGATATGGGATTCTTTTGTTGGGAAATGGGGTAGATATTTGACGTTTTTGGGGGGCTCTCGCAGTGGGTCTGTGGAGAGAGAGGTATAGTTTAGAGTTGTATGTTTATTATAGGTGTATGTGTATGTGTGTATGTATGTGTGTATGTATGTATGTATGTGTGTGTGTGTGTGTATATATATATATATATATTATTCTCTGTAAATGTGTGTACTTATGTAAGACCACTGGGATGTTCGTTTGGGGTCGGTGGGGTTCTTGATTGGGGAGGGGAAGTAGTGGGAGTTAATGTTGAATCATTATGTATATGTTTTGTTTTTATTTGTTTTGAAAATTAATAAAAATGTTAATCACCAACAGGATGGCTGAGAGAGGGAGAAAGAGAGACCAACATCAGTGAAGATAATAAGCAGAACTGTATATGAAAGTAAAAATACAGAAACTACTGTACTGAGGTAATGTGGATGAAGATGAAAGTTATTTAATACTCTTTATTTTGATTCAAACTCTCTATAGGTTTTTTGGTAAATTTACGCTATAGTGGATGACAACTATATCGAAGAAACAAAAATAAGAGGTAGAATAAAATTTTAATGAACATCTACTGATTCACTGCTACTGTTTTCCATACAGGAAATCAATTACAGTTAGGAAAAGACATCCATAAGGTCTCAAGATAAGCCAATGAAAGGCTTATTAAACTCTTACATCACAGGCTCTCATAACAAATTCAGTTTCACTTTGACCCTCTGTCTTCAACTGAGATCTATAACTGAGATATAAAGTCAAGTTTCTGTTGTCTTTCTTTTTTTTTAATTTTTTTTTATTTTTTTACTTTGAAATAGTTGAAAATGGGGTTGCACAAGCATTTTGTTTAGTTTGGTCTGGTTGACACTAATTTTGCTGCACAGTACTGTACGTGGTGTATCTGGTGTTTTGTGTTTAAGTGCTCAGGACACTAAAAGCAAAAAGCTCTGTCATAATTTACTCACCCTTATGTTGTTCCAAACCCACATGACTTTCTTTCTTCCATGGAACACAAAAGGAGTCATTTTTCAGTGAAAACCTTGACGTCTATTACACATTCATGAGTGCATGGGACAAGCTTGTTCACAGTGGCATGTGTTCATAGGAGAATTTACTAAGGGGGTATTTACACTTGGCCACTTCATGCATTTTTATGATCGGACTGATATCTGGATGAATTCCAGATGAATCTTGGTAAAGAGTAAATGCATCTGGCTGTTCAAGCCACATATGTAAACTTTACTCCACCCAAACAGTGCTACGTCAGCATAGGGAAAACATAAAATATAACAGCTGTTACCGAGTGTTTGCATAGGGCTTGTGTGGCGCAATACATAATAACAAAATAAGAAACAGATGCACTTTGTAGGAGAAACAGAACTTTTTCCTTCATTTATTTGATGCAGATCACTAAAGAAACAGAAACTAAACACAGACAATGAGCAGAGTTGACGTGCATGACGCATTTTACCTACGACAAGCCCCAAGGGGAAAATACACAGCACGCACATGCACAGACACATACGCACACTGTTCAAAGTCACTTGGAATCAAATAATACTGAATATCACATCTTTTAAATTTGCTGCCCAGCATTAGCACAATCATGGAAGTGAACTCATTGATGTGACCAAGTGTAAATTAAATGTGCTCATTCAATAGGATAACAATCCAATCAGAAAAAAACGCATGAAGTGACCAAGTGTAAATACCCCCTAAGTTGTTTTAGCGCTAAACAATGCCACTGTGAACAAGCTTCCCTCATGTACTCATTAACATGCAACAGAGATCAAGATTTTCACTGAACAATTACGTACATTTTCACTTGGAACACTTGGAATGTGACGCACGAGCCACATGGACTTTTATGATATTTTGGGTACTTTTTTAAACTTTAAAGTGAGGCACACCTGCCATTGCCTGATGGGCTGTGATATTTATTAAAACATCTCATTTTGTGTTCTGCATAAGAAAGGAAGTCTTACGGATTTGAAACGACATGAGGGTAAGTAAATTAAGACAGACTTTCCATTTTTGGGAGAACTTTTCCTTAAGATTTAAGACTATTGAATTACTGGAGCTGTAGGCTGAGTTAGACTGTCTTAATAAAACAATTGATAAAGTTCACCAATACAGCTAAATGGCAATAGCTAACTGAATTGCTGAACTTGCAAATTACTTTTCTTTATTCTTTTGCTGAATTTTTTCAAGGTTACAAAACCTCTGTAAAATATCCATGTAAATCAACTTTATGGTTGAATTTAAAAGCCGTCTGTCTATGGCTCAGCCTTTCGTATCTGAAGTGGAAGAGTCACCACTGACTAAAACATCTCATGCGTGGCTGATGGGCACTTTAGTGTTTGATTCAGAGGTGCATTAGGCCTAAGACTTAGGGTATTTTGGTTTGGTGGAAATATTTTCTATTCAATATACACCTCTATTTCTTTTGTTGGCCTAAATTGGATTAAGAAGCTGCTTTGATGTAACAGAATAATGTGCTTCCTTACATCATTCCTCTTTACATAGAATAGAGGGAGCGAGAGAGAGAGAGAGAGAGAGAGAGAGAGAGAGAGAGAGAGAGAGAGAGAGAGCAATACAAAGAGTCCTGAAGACAGCGGTGTAGCTAGAAACAAGACTTTGGGTGTGCAAAGACTAAAACACAGATAAGTGACATATAATAAAGTGATCATTAACAACCACTGCATCAATTTCTTTTTAGCTATAATTATAGTTATGTTTTAATGACTTAAAAATAATAATAATAATAATTCAATAGAGTAGGTAGGCCTGTAAATATATCAAAAAATTAGAATTAATAATTTGTCATAAAAAAAATGTTTGGAATGATTCATCATTATTTTCCAAAATATGCTAAAGACACAAATATAAATGGTGGGATAATTTGCACTGTACAGGAAAATGTACAAAAACACACCAGGTTTTTATACAAAACTAAAAATAAATGCATAATGCACTGTGTTCAACAGAAGAATGTACAACTGTAAGAAGATTTAAAATCTTTTTTTTTTTTTTTTTTTTTTTTTTAAGTATAGGGTGGTTTGGCTCATTATAAAGACAGAAAAATAATACTATTGTTACATGAATTATTGAGCCAATATGTATAAAGGATAATATCATGTCTGACATGATGCAAACAGAAGGTAAGTAGATTGCTGATTATGATTTCTATACAAGAAGATAAGTCTGATCTTTAAATAAAGCAGGGTCACAAAATTAACAACTTAATGGCGTATAACATGTTAAGGACCAGTAGGCTAATGATTGCGAGTAAAGGTGCAGTACAGTATATACCTTACCTTTTCAAGCACATTCTCCAAATATTCCACAATATGCATAACATATCGTAATTGGGGAAGAAAAGATTGACAGTTAACTTATTTTGCTTATATGTATGCATGCAATTATGAACAATGAGGCAGAAATCCGCATCTGCAAGAGTGAGCATGTAATCTGAGATACATTTGGTGTTATTATAGTCACTATTATTGATAATTAAATTCTGTAATCGATGCTTTGAAGTTTCAGTATAATATTGATGCATTTTACACCCCTACATACTATAATTAAGCTTTAAAAAACTCATCATTTCATTTAGGTGTGCAAGCTTACGATTTGGGTGGCATTTGCACACCCTGGCACACCCTTGGCTATGCCACTGCCTAAAGAGCTGAAGAGTTGACATGTGAGACAAAAGATTTGCTTTTTTTGACACATTAGTTAGGTTTGGGTTTAAGATTTAGGTTAGGGAGGTCGGTTTTCTTGATATAAAACTCTACAGAGAATTAACCTTAAAAACCTCACCTGTTTGGGAGAATATGTAACTTGATTTTAGCGCCACACAGCTGAAATGTGTTCATGTGTCATGAACCTCATAATGTCATTTTACAAAAAATGTCACCACCAGGGGGGCCACCAAAGTATGATAGGCCTGAATGTGTACGTTTCCTTAACATTTCCAAAACATTTCCACAGATTGATTGTGTATTTTATACATGCTTCTCACACGGTTTTCAGGAACACTTAATTCTGATAAGGTTACACCTACTCTAGAAAACAGAAAGAAAAATACATTTTATTTTATTTTTTGCATGATTTTAGCAAAAGCAGCAAAATGTATGATACCACTGTTGTAAGATTTTATTGTTGATTTGTATACATTAAAGAAACTTTTAAAGCTTAATTATAATTTAATTAATTATATTTATTTATAATACATTTGCACATATACAGTGAAATTCTTTTTTATCACATATCCCAGCTAAGCTGGGGTCAGAGTGCAGGGTCAGACATGATACAGCACCCCTGGAGCAGATAGGGTCAAGGGCCTTGCTCAAGGGCCCAACAGTGAAATCTTGGCAGTGCTGGGGCTTGAATACCTGACCTTCTGATCATTAACCCAGAGCCTTAACCACTGAGCCAACAGTTTTGGAGATTTTGGCCTTTTTAGTATCTATTCAAGTAGATAGGAGCCACACTTGCATGCCTATAGCCTAAATAGAAAATAACTGCCCAAGGGGGTTACCAAGATGGCGGCAGAATTAACTTGCCTCAAAGGGATCTCCACCCAGCCCAACCTGCAGGAAATAGACCTAGCTTATCAGTTTAGTTTTATTTGTGGAGATAAAAACTTTGGGAATAGAAATGGCAGTAACAATTATCCTTGACAGTGGTTATGTCAGGAAAACTTCTTCAAACTTTATCCTCCAATTAGTTCCGCAATGGATCTGACTGCAGCTCGCTTACCATAAGAATGAGCTGTCCTCCCTGATTTTGGAATACTAACAAGCATTCATGCATGTATTCTCATCTGAATATTGTAGAAAAGACCAGCAACACACAGAGCCACAGAGTTCTAAATCTCAACCTCAGACTCTCCATCAAGCCTCTTCTGTTTCTGTAATCTCTATCCACTTTTTATATTTCCACCCATTTAGGTTATTATATAACTCTCTCAGTGGCTCTAAGTGCAGCATGCCCTCTCTCTGTTTGAGAGGTGTGTGTTTGTATGAGGATAATTATTCATCTCCAAAAGACAGATAGGTACACGAGCAGGTGGTCAGATGTGAGAAAGAGGAGTGTGTGTGTGTCAAAGAGCAAGAGAGAGAAAGAGATAAATAATTAAACTGATCAAAAACAAAGCTGTTGTTCTAAATGGAAAGTTAAGCTAATGTAATGTAATGATAAACATCCTTTTACCAATGGACATGAGCACACAGCTAAGTGTCTGAGAGAAAACAACATTCAAAACATCCTATCAGCCGAGCTTTTCATAACGCTCACTTACTGGCAGCAAAACAACCTTCAGTCCATTCATTTTCAAAATTATTTTTAGAAGTTATAAAGCTAAAAAAAAAGGAAAAAAAGAAAAGAAAATGTTACCGCTTTCATCCTCTTCAGTTGAGCTTATAACATTCCAGGATTCTCAGCAGCAGACAAAAGAAACAAGTATGCACATATGCACTCTTAAAATGGTACTTCAATTGTCCTGTGGATGGTCCTGGGTAGAACCATGAGCACTTAGAGAACTCAATACAAACTAAAAGGGTTCTTTGAGGTTCATGTAGGCATTTCAAAAGGGTTCTTGGCTTCAAAAAATATTAAGTTCAAATATTGATCAAGCATAAAACAAGTAGAGCTGTCATATTTTTGAGCTATCTATTTGACACTTCCCTGTGCCCTGGTAAAGTTCAATAATTTGTGAAATAATTAATAACTAAAACAAAGAAAAATCTTTGTTCTTCCCTGTCAGATGATTTCTTTTAAAAAGACTTGTGTGGTTTTCTTAATTTTTTTAACAGTTAAAAAAATAAATTTGCAGGAGTAAACAGTTCAGTTCCACCATTTTACTGACAGACTTTCATTCCTTAAATGACACATTAATGTTTTGTTAAAAGATTGAACTGTCTTTTACTCCCTGTGAGCTGTATTCTATCACAACAGAGTATATGTACATTTCAAAGTCTGTGAAACAATGTTAGTGTAAAGAAGTGCTTCTTAATCAACTATTTGCTGAATGCGCATCTTTAAATGTTTACAAATTCAGTTATCTTATGGCTTAAAGTCTATTATGGTGTCCAATTACATCCTACTGTGACTTTTGAAACTAAAAATCTGTAGCTTGAAGTCATGCTCAAGCTTGAATGTTGTATTTGAGTTATTTTAAGAGACACTGCAAACAAATCAACTGAATGCAAAAATCAAGATTGGTTCATTTATTGTTCTAAATTATATTGCATATCTGTCATAGAAGAATTAGCCAATTTTCTACAATACAGTATATTAAATAATATTAAGCATCTAAAAGATACTGTACATAACCCTTTTTATAAGTGTAAAAATATTGCTTGGGTTTTAAATACTATAAGCATCATAATGCAATATACACACCTCTGCAGCAAGCTTTAAAAGGACCTTTACTTGGAAATTTTCTGGGACTTGTAAGCATATTTAATTACAGTTTAGGCGTAACCTTATAAGAATCAAGAGTTGCTGAAAACCATGTGAGAAGCATATATAAAATACACATAAAAAATGTTTTGGAAATGTTAAGTAAACGTACACACTCAGACCTGTCATACTTTGGTGATTCAAGGTTGAAATGAAGTCAGAATCACCATTCAGGGTTTACATGAAGACATCTGCATGGAAGTTTTACGCCATACCACCACAGTTGGTCTTTAATATTGTAATATATTTGTTAATCGTGTAACTAATGAAATTATGAGGCAGTCCAGTTCATTTAGAGGCACCATACATTATTGCCACATGAGAGGTTGCTTAGCATTATATTTAATATTTAGAGTTTATCTTTTTTTTAAATAGTGTTTATGCACTAAAATGCAATACAAATCAAATGCAGAATAATGAAACTGATCAAAACATTAAAACCATCCACTGTATATGATAAAAATATAAGGGTATAATGGCAGACAGTCAGCAAAGTCTACATTAAGTACACTCAATATACTAAATGTGTCCCACCGGGCAAATTAAAAGGCATTACTTTAATAGCCGATGTCACTATTTAGGCAAGCTTTTTTCAGTAGACCATGATGTATGAGGGAATGATGTTTGGATATTTCCTGTACAGTCTCTGTGGTTTTATGAGTTGAGGATGTACAGTAAATTATAACTGACAGCACTTCAGGAAATCCAGTGCAAGCACACACACTCTCTCACATACATTGCATTTTTGAGTGAAACAAACAAATAAATGTACAATGTGCCATCTTTGTTACCGAAACGTGTAATCGCTATGTAATTACATACATAATGGTTACATGCTGTGCTGAGGGTTTTTAGCAGTAGTAAATGGGCTGGATCATTAGCAGCATGTTTTGCTGTAGTCGTTCCCATTAACCTCAGCCCACTCTGTTTATCCGCCACATTATACAATTAAGGGTGGCTTTGTATAACAGCCTTTCTCTCACAGAAAACACCCATCATTAAATCTACTGTCTCACACTTTCTGTCTATGTGTGTGTGTGTGTGTGTGTGTGTTTGTGCACACTTGAGCTTTCAGAAAAATGCCACCACACACACAGTGCCCACTTACGCTGCGAAGCAAGCTCTGTGTGGAGCACTTTATGCAACAGCAGGTTTCTGGCGTGTGAGAGTAGTGTTAGTGTAGGTGATAATGCTCAGCGGGGCCTGTAATCATGTCTGTATGTGGATCAGTGCTTTGTTTCCTTACAAAATTTCAGCGTTAAGCTTTACAGGGAGGACTCTGATCAGCCGTTGTTGTAAATGCTGTGCATCCTCCAACATGATCACACAGAAAGTCAGTGTGTTAATTTAGATTTTTTTCCTCCTAAAAACGCACCCAATGTGCCAAATTCTGGACAAGCGCCACCACGTGGCGAATATTCATCTCCCGAAGGGTATAGCTTCAGGCATTGCTCCAAAAAGAGATGGTTCTACCACTGAAGATATAGGGAGCCCCTTACCTAACCCTTTTTCTCCCCAATTTGGAATGCCCAATTCGCAATGCGCTCTAAGTCCTCGTGGTGGCGTAGTGACTTGCCTCAATCCGGATGGCGGAGGACGAATCTCAGTTGCCTCCACGTCTGAGACCGTCAACCCGCACATCTTATCACACGGCATGCTGAGCGCGTTACTGCGGAGACATAGCGTTTGTGTGGAGGCTGCACGCCATCCACTGCGGCATCCACGCACAACTCACCATGCGCCCCACCGAGAGCGAACCACATTATAGCAACCGTGAGGAGGTTACCCCATGTGACTCTACCCTCCCTAGCAACCGGGCCAATTTGGTTGCTTAGGAGACCTGGCTGGAGTCACTCGGCATGCCCTGTATTCGAACTCGCGAACTCCAGGGGTGGTAGTCAGCGTCTTTACTCACACCCTTTCCCTAACCTTAACTGTGAATTGAGGTGACACCCCCTTTTGGAATTTGCTCAACCCTCTTTTGGAGATTTCGCCCCCATTTGGAGGTCTCTGGCCTGTAGCTATCCCTATCTGGGACATTTCCTGAAGTCACATCCCTTTTTATCTACACCTACTGAGATACTAAAATTGCAAAGTAAAAAATGCTCAAACAAAGAGTGAAAGGGGGCCAGGGTAGCTCAGCGAGTATTGACCCTGACTACCACCTCTGGAGTCGCGAGTTCGAATCCAGGGTGTGCTGAGTGACTCCAGCCAGGTCTCCTAAGCAACCAAATTGGCACGGTTGCTAGGGAGAGTACAGTCACATGGGGTAACCTCCTCGTGGTCGCGATTAGTGGTTCTCGCTCTCAGTGGGGTGCGTGGTAAGTTGTGCGTGGATCGCAGAGAGTAGCATGAGCCTCCACATGTTGTGAGTCTCCACGGTGTCATGCACAACGAGCCACTTGATAAGATGTGCGGATTGATTGTCTCAGAAGTGGAGGCAACTGGGATTTGTCCTCCACCACCTGGATTGAGGTGAGTAACCGCACCACCACACAGACCTAGTAAGTAGTGGGAATTGGGCATTCCAAAATTGGGGAGAAAAGGGGATATAATAAAGAAACAAAAAAGTAAAAAATTAAAGTGCTTTATTTTTTTACGAGCCAGGAAAAAAAAAAATAACATTTATATAGTAAGATTAATTACTGTCTTTCAATTAAATAACTTTTAATTACAGTCCTTGGGTTACATATATTTCTAAAGTAATATTATGTAGAAAACATTTGTAAAACATTTAATTATTTTCATATGTATGACTGTTTGCATTTCTGTGACAGCAAAAGTCACAAATGAGTCATTGTAAGGGAGAAACACATGTATGCGACAATGAACGAGGAAATATAAAAAAAAAAAGTGTTTTAATTTGTTGAGTGAAAAAAGTTTTAGAAAGTAACTTAAAAATATAGTAATTAGTCATTTGTAGTGGATAACCTTTTTGAGTAACTTACACAACACTGGATCAGTCTGCATCCTTACAGGTAGCAGGGTTAATGAATCTTATGATTTTCTTACGGTAATCCCACCCCTCTTTTCCCAATTCACAGCATCAATACCGCAATATGAGACAGGAGACTCACACAGAAAGCAGAGAGTCAGCAATGTTGAAGACACATAATGGCTAGCAAATTTACAGCCAGACAGGATGAATTGCTCAAAGCCTTTAGGGAACAGCATATAATCATTTTTACAATATAAACAGCGAACGCTTCTGCAGCCCTGAGCCCTGCAGGGACATTCTCTGGGGAAACAGGGACTAGCATCATTCCACACGGCAGGAATGGATTTCTCAGGTCCTGCGTTAAAACTCTTGATATTTGTCAGGATGACACTGATTAGCCAGGCAATGTGTACGTGTGCAGCTGGCAGCAGGCCTCCCTCTCCCTCCTCCCAGGAGTCTTTCTTTTATAATGAGCGCTCTGCTGTCTTGGATCCATAACAGCAATTAGCCACTACTCAGTTTTAGTTGAATAAAGCCTATAGCAAGGGAGATCTTGTATTGGCTTATTGCATTTTGCCTCTACAGCCCATACTCACCAGTTTTGGCAGTTGTGTTTTCATACGTGCCTGAATGATGATGAAGTGTGAGTGTATGTGGGTGCATTAAAAGGTTACATGGGTGTGTGATTCATACCATGAAATTGATATTTGTTACAGTTATGTCTACTGCCACATCACCTGTCTTAGAGTGTTGGTTGACTCCGAGCACAGGAGAGGTCCTAATTACAGCACTGTAAAGCCTGCTCCTAGAGACTGATTTAATGGGATCTAAAGGGAAGCCTTAAGAGACAGTCACACTAGACTTTAAGCATGCAAACTTTTTTCGGACACTACAGCTGACTAGGATTTTGCCAAAGAGCTTCTTGTTTTAATAAATTACAAATTGTATTATATTCAAAATGTTAAAAATACAGTCTACTCACTTTCCAGCAACAATAAAAACACACACCAATGAAATATGTATTCTTTGAATTGAACCAAGAGGTCAATGTGTGACGTTCCAATTCTATTGGTCACACGTTTTATTAAGATTTGTAGGTCAGAGTTAACCAAGCTTGAACTTTCGTCCGCAATGGAATGTGAAATTTCTTCTTTCATTCCAGTCTGTGGGATTTGGGTGCTTTTGAATGGAAGTAAATAGAGCACAAAGTGTTGTGTGACTGCACCTCTAAAGGCATGCATACAGTATTCTGTCATAATTTACTTCCCCTCATGCTGTTTCAAACCTGTATGACTTTCTTTCTTATGCGAAACACAGTGGCAGTGGATAGTGCCTCACTAAAGTTTAAAAAAAAGTACAAACTACAATTTAACCCTTATGTTGTGTTCTGGTCATTTTGACCCGAACGACATCCCAATCCTTTTTGTGGATGTGTGTTTGCGCACACAAAGTCCTCGGACGTGCACTTTGGCCTCTGAGTGAAACAAATTTACTCAATGGATTCTACTAATTGAGACCTTTCCAACAATATACAGTATAACACATGGCTATCTCATCTTTTTATGGTTTTACCAACTCTGAATATAATTGTTGTGATAAAAAATTTGAAAATGTTGAGAACGAAACAGTTCTAATTGTCAGCAAATTAAAAAGCATTATTCAAGAACTGGTAGGATCAGCTATATGCATTGAAAAGTGCAGATGCTAGGCTTTAAAACGACACCTATTTAATTCAGATCAAGCAAGTGGTTGTTAATTTATGTAGTTATTATTTTTTTGCTTCCGCTGGGGAGATCCCCCCACTGTCCCGGTATGAGTTCAGTTCAATTAATCCTTCTATCAAAAAAACAAAAACAAAAAAAAAAACCTGTCATTATTACTAAAAAAGAAGTTGATATAAAGATCTAATGCATTATCTTGTGGTGATAAATGGAATATTTATAAACAATCTTAGTGGGCCGGTCATTTTTGACCAGGAACACAAAATGTTAGCACAAAATGAACATAACACAAGGGTAAAGTCATCTGTTTATCGAAAATCTTGATGTCCGTTGCACGTTCATGAAAGAAACTCGTTCACAGCGGCACTTGTGAGCCGCTGTGAACAAGCTTCTCTCAAAGCGCTCATTTTCATTTTTGGTCAACCTATTCCTTTAAAATTATAAAATAACTTACGTAAAAGCTCAAAGACTGCAGAGGTCCAAAACACCATTGCCGATGCTGCTTCCCTGACTCATGTGGCTTTTGCTTTACACAAATCTCATTCCTGTTTATGTCTCTCTGAACCACTTCTACAAGGAAGGCTAGCAACTAGAACTAGAGCATTGTGCCACATCCAGAGAAGCTTAAAGGAAAAGCCTGAGGAAGCTCTCCAGGTTTGAGAATCTTAATATTAACTGACAGATCATTCTTACAGCCTTGTTTTCAGAGTTAACCTACTCCATCAGAGCAGAGTGAACACTATCTCTGCTTCTAACTCAAAGTGATCAGCACAGTTCTGGAATCTAGTTGTGTGAGATGCATAATCCCCCAGCAATAAGCAATGATCTGAAGTCAGCTCAGCAGCATCACAAGGCTAAAGAGCAGAAGGATCCTTTCTAAGAGACAGGCAATATTTATATCCAGTTCCTAATAACAGATCTAATAACATCTGGACCTCACACAAAATTTGCATGAGACTGTAGTTCATAGTATCAATAGCTGCAGTGGAAGATCAATCAAAAGTTTAGAGCATGTGGAAGTCACCATCTGCAACAGAAAGGGCCATAATAATACACGTTTTTAGAAATGAAACATGACCAGTTGAACTTCTTGATATTTTGACACCTTAATAACCTTTTCTCTCAGGCACAGAAACAAATGTTAACATGGTATGTTTGTCATTATTTTATTCCTTTTAAATCACATACAGGATTGTGTTTCCTCAGTATGCTGTTTCAGATCAATTTGTTGCCTTCATTACAGTATTTCCTTTAAATACAAAACCCTTTTCAATAACATAGTTTTCCAAAAATAAAACAAACAAAAAAACCAGACAAAAACAGACAAAAAACAAAAACAACAACAACAATAAAGTCACTTTTAATGTTAAAGCTACACTATGTAACTTTTGGCCCTCGAGTGGTTAAAAAATAAAAATGAATGCATCTTGTGGAAGAACATTGTTTTGGTAATGATGTAAGTTGTGCTTCAGCTCTGCTCCTCTGCGCGGATGAATGTGGTTCGAGGCATCGGTGTACACTGGATACAGGACATCTCATCAGAGCGAATGGACAAATAAATAAAAGAAAGGAAAAGACGGACTCACATGTCCTTGGCAATCCTAGGACTAAAGGATTTATTTATATAAAGTATTGCCGTTATAAAGAAAAATACACACGTGTGCTAGCAAGTGAAAAGTTTTGCACCGATTACAGTAAAATTATTGTATTTCACTACACAACAGACGTGTGTGTGTCACTATGTAACACCGTTTTTGTTCCTGGGTAGTAAGTGTTATTTCCTAATTGCTTATGCCTCATAAGTATAGAAAATGGCTATTATTCCCCACAAACTTTGCTTTTGTGACCAGGACAGTGATATTTTGAAATGTACCTATTTCCAATGAGAAAACGGGCGAATTTGTCTCTTTTCGTTCTCATGAAGTCAGAAAAAAACAACATATGAATCCAAAATCCTTCTTTTGAATATTACTTTAGTATAAATACATGTTAATTTGGATTCATATGTTGTTTTTTTCTGACTTCATGTGAACTAAAAGACACAAATTCGCCCGTTTTCTCGTTGGAAATAGGTACATTTCAAAATATCACTGTCCTGGTCACAAAAGCAAAGTTTGTGGGTAATAATAGCCATTTTCTGTACTTTTGAGGCATAAGCAATTAGGAAATAACACTTACTACCCAGAAAAAACAAAATAGAAAATTTGTTACACAGTGTTACACAACTATACATTATCTGTTGAGTAAGAAAAAAGCCATCTCTGCGTTGCTTTTAAATCCTTTCAGTTGTCGCCACCTCTGAAAAGCCAAGCCGATGTTGATTCGGGTTTTATTACGGACTCTGTCGCTTTCCCTTTTTGTTTGTAGACTCTTCTCTGTTCGGGGTTTCTTTGTTTTTACAACAGGTGTTATTCCCGGAGGCTTGCTGTTTTGAATGATCCATGGTCAATTTTTCTCGTTCGTTGTGACAACAAACTTTCAGGTTCACGCTACTCCCATACCATACACGCTCTACAGTAGCTGGAGCTTATTTTCTTTGTGTACGGATACGACGTAAACACATGGGCGAATGATGTGCTGTATATATGCAATTTCCCGTGAAATCCGTCCCGACAGCTCTAAAATATAAATCATTATTCTAGGTTTATCAAAGTGTATTTGGGTAAAGACATGGTTTGGAAGATGGATTTTGTTGCACTCTCTCATTAGTAACAATTTATTTTTTAACAAAAAAAAAACAAAAAAGTTACATAGTGTAGCTTTAAGTACATAAACCATCAGAAGAGTGCACATGACAAAAACAGTTGCTGCAATTTCTTTCAGTCCTCCACACACCAAGTGCAGAAAGAGTACTAAAATGTAACCTTTTTTTTTTTTTTTAACTGTAAAGGAGAGGCCAGTGAGCTGACTTCTAAAAGCAAAGGTTAAACTGTTTACCAAAGAGGAGTGTCATGCTCTATTGATTCAGGACACTGCCAGACATTCACTTACAGGATAAAGTGGTTTTCAAAAAGAAAACAAAAGGCTAGGAGAGCCTCTCCATGTTATTACAGAAAATAATTAATTAAGCTGCAAATACAGAATAAAATCTCACAAAAACATTCACACAGATATCCATGAGACCATTTGCCAACATCCTACTATGAAGCCCCTTCTTAAGATCACACATCCACATAAAAGTACACTTAAACAGATCAGATATTTTAATCTTTAGTCTTTATCCATTTAGAATTTGGTGTGTGGACAGCCTGTCAATAACTACAACTACTTTAGCCACAATGTGCCTTAAATTCTGAAATTCAAAAGGCCATGGACTCTCCGAACACACACCCCCTCAGAACAGTTTAATGAGAGAGCAGATCTGAACCAGAGCACTACAAAAGAAATAAAAGCAATAGAATGCAACACAAATGTTGTCAGGTGTCTGCTTAACTTTCAATAGGCTTTTAAAATCTACAGTCCCTGACAGAACTGGGTTAGTGTCTCTCTCACGTCCACATGTGCACATACAGTACACACGTCAGTCAGACTTTGCTGTATTCCCTGCTGAGCTCAAGTATCTGAGTGTGAGGTTTCTCATATTGTGTTCTGGCACTTCCGAGGACCACTTACTGTTTACAGGTAGGGGAACAAACAAAGCCATCTTTCTGTTTTTTAGTCTTGGGCAAACAGTTGTGAATGTAACCTAGACTCCAACAGGCCTTTCTGAGACAGATTTACTTCTCTGGTCAGAGCAGCAGATTCCAATAGCATCTGAAAGTTTGAAATAACATTCAAAAGAGAAACTGGAGGAGCAAAACATCACCTTTATCTACAAATAAACAAAAAAGTGACCAGTTTAACTAAGGTTCCTCTATTTTGCTATCCCAACTTTGGCAGTTTAGTAATCTCTGCTTTAGAGAGCTGCAAACTTTTACCTGCTGTCTCTCTGCCATCCACATAAAAAACAAAATAAAAAAAAACAATGCACACACAGGCAAAATAGTAATGCTACAGTGTACACACAGGGCCTTTTGAGTGATTCAGGTTGAACATGGAATGGCTGTTTTGAGCTACTGAACAGGAAACACTTCTGCAACCCTTTCCAAGACACTTTTTCTCATCCTATTTCTTTTTCGTAAGTCAAAGCAGATGCACAGTTTGAACGCTGATAGCGAAAAGAGAGGTGAACGCAAGGGTCAAGTGCAAATAATTCTGTACTTTTCTATTATGTGACAGACTCTATTCTAGACTATAATGAGGTTTGACTCCGCCCCTGTTACCGCCCATACTCATCTCCATGATAACTACTATCACTGCTGCTGTAGTTATTGTTATTCACTGGAGAAAGAGAGGGTGAGGAAGACAGTAAAGATGGTGAGAGGGATGCAAGGTCTTGGAGCTCCTCCCCCTCCAAGACACTGTCTGTTTCCATGGAAGCAGGTGGTCCATTTGCATCTCCAGCTGATGAGAAAAGAGGAGAAAAGTCCTGTAAAAGGAGGGAAGAGTGAAGTCTCTCCTCTGCAGAAGATCCCTGAGCTGTATTGGTATGAAGTCCCAGTGTGTTGGAAAGGACACGGGAGCAGAAACCTGCAGCTTCTGCCAAAGACACAGGGGTACTAGAGGGCCCAGGGGCAGGACACGAATGGGTACGGCTCTGCACATCCACTCCTGTTTGGGAGCCACGGTGGATACGGTGACTGACAATAATGTTGTTGCCAAAGCTGCCCATGGAAGCCATTGTAGTGCTCTGCTCCCGCTGGACGACTGCAGTCATCCCTCCCTCGGCCATTAACCTTCGGATATGAGAAACATACTCAGCCTGACCTGAGAGAGAGAGGGAGAACTATTCAGCTCTTGAAGAGTCCAGGGTAAACACTACAACTCAGTACATTCAGAGATCGACAAACCTAAGTAGGAAGGAACAAATTAATAATGTCTTGAATTAGTGGTGGCGAATGATTTAAAAATGTTAAAATAGTGATTTAGAATTTTATTGCATTGTGGATGTCATGAATTGATGCTGTTAATGTCTTTGAATTGTTATATTGGATGTCTTGAACTAATGGTTGTGCATGACTTAAAATGTTAAAATGTTGATTGTGAAACTTTTTCGTTATGTTATAAATGTGTTGAATTGATGCTGTTACATGTCTTTAAATTGTGTTTTGTGATGTGCGACAGGATTACTCACTCAGGCTGTTTTTAACGTTATAAATGGAGTTTAAAAAACTGACATGATTATTAGCCAATCAGAAACTTCTATACTGATGTAATCGTCTTCACCTGTTGGTAATTGCTGACACTATATGTTTGTTTTCCATTATGTGCTTTACAAATGGCCTGTGCTTAAGAACTGAGGAAGTAACACTACAAAGTACTAACAAAAAACATGTCACAGAATTTAATATGTGTTTGTTACAAGCCCTGTTACACCTGGTATTAAGATGCATTTTGGCCAATTCAATCACAAGTGGACAGGCGCGACACATAACAGTTTACACCTGGTTGTAATATGCGTCTCTTTTGACAACTTGTGTTCAAATTTCGAGGGGAAGGTCTTTGATTTCATGAAGACATCAATTACTACATCAGTGTATTATTGCATGATAATAACTTAAAATTTCTCATAATATAACATGCATTTAATCAAAGTAAAAACATGACGTTTAAAGCAGAATTCTGAGTTATTTTAGTGCACCTGAATTAACTGAGCTTCACTACCTGTGTTAACTAAGCTTCTCTGCATGCTGAAATCAGACACACTAAAAGAAAATCTGAGAAGTTCTTGTAGTATATGCACGTGCTTCTTCACATTTTTAATTTAGACAGTTATTTCTTTTTAACCTCCTGAGACCTGAGTGTGATCGCTGTGAGCATTTTTCATTTCCATTTTTTGATTAGTAACTAGTAGCCCATAATAAACATGCATACATTTTATTTATTTTTTTTTTAGAGAAAATAGTTTTTCTAAAAATGTTTGTCTACATATGGGGACAGCGTGGCCAAGTTGTGAAATTTTAAATAATACCAAGCAATAGAAAATTAGATTTTTTTTAATTTATTTTTTTATATCAAATTGTTTATGTTTCCAGGAGTGTTGGTTATTTACATTTTTGAGACGTTACAGACATTGCAGCTGATTTTCTGTTAAGCTGTTTTGGAACAATGTGTATTGGGAAAAACAAAAATAAAAAACTATACAAATAAAAATTAATTTACTTTTATGCTACAAGGTTTTTTTTCTACTTTGGCAACAAAATCTCAATGTTCTCTATTTGCACTGTCAAACAAACAAGTGATAGCTAGTGCTGAAGAATTTTACCAATTAAAAAATTAGCATAATTAATTCTGATTCAAAATAATGGCCAGCATCATCCAATCACTACAAACCATTTAAAATAAAATTTAGCATTATAAATTCTGAATCTATGTACTGAATACCATTGTCCCATGTCTGCCAAACATGTTGAGTGGTCCAAATCATCTGCAGCCTGAAACTGAACTTTTGATCAGATGTTTGGAGTGAATGCACTTTCCTACATTGGAAATTTATAGGATGCTCCTTAGTTCCCTATTTAGTGAATGACTTAATCTCCAGTGTGCTGTCTGTCTGCACTGATCTCAGAACAGTTCAAAATGCACTTTATTTTAATCCTAACTCCATATAAAGCCTCTGAAAGCAAACTTTTTCATCTTCTGAATGCACCTATTGATTCTCAATGTGATAATGCACAGTGAAATAGGATTTCTACGGGAAAAATAGCCCTATAGTCCACATCAGTGGTAACTGTGTTTAACAGCGAGCCGTTTCGCGATAAATTGCGAAAAAATTAAAAAATGGTATATCGAATGAAACTAGACACTCGAAACTTTTGACTCAAACAGATGTCGATGTAAAAACGTAATTAGATTTCTTACCAGATGTAGTTTTGTTGGTGTTTCTCCCAAAGACAAACTCCACTGACATCAGTGCCATGTTGTTTTGTCACATGACTTGGTGCGTAAAATATTTAGCCCTTTACTCATAGCCCAGAGTGTTCTGAACTAAGATCAGTCGATTTCAATGAAACTAAATTATGCATAGTGTATAGCACAGACAAAACACACAGTCCACACAGAAGGACGCGGGGTCAAATGAGGTTAAAGCTCGGAAATACACAGCAAGTGGCGGTTTATACTCTTGTTTTAGCACAGTGGTTGATTGACAGTCAAGCACTCTACTGCTGTTAAAATGCATTCGAATGGATGAGCGTTTGACTATGAGCCCAATATGGACACATGAGTGGCCGCCACTTTTGACCACCACTGTATGTGGTTTTAGTGGAAAATATCAAAACATTTTTGACCCTATTTAACACCTGTCTTTAGCATCACCCAGTTTCCAAAACGCATCTTAATACCATGTGTAAATGGAGCCCATGAATTTGCCAAGTGGGACATGCACTTGTATGACAACATTCCTGTCAAACAAACACAGTCCTAAACCATATTCTTATCTCTAACCCCAACCCTTACCTACCTTTAAAATGAAAGGGCAATAATATATTAATGCAGTTGTTTAAGCTTCTAAGCCTAACCGCAATCCTATCCCTTTACCTATCCCTAAATTTTGATTGGTTGATGGACCATATCCTACCAAGTCACCTAGTTACTAGTGCTGAACTTTCTGCTTATCTGTTTAATGTATGTGTGGTTTACCTGTGCTGTCTGTGCTGTGTTCAGTGGGATCTGACCCTTCATCTTCCTGAGGTCGACTGTGGGGTGGTGTCTCTGGTACCACCTCAGACCCAGAATCCTCTGGCAGAGTATCTAAATCCAGGGAGTCTGTGGCTGATAAGAAATGACAATATTTATTTTTAATATTCATCAGTTCAAAGCTACAACAAGGACCAAAAAAACATAAAATCCTACAGAAAAGAATTGAGATGTAGGAAAACACAATCAGAAAACATGGCAAAAGATGCACATTTCACAATGGCAAAAAATACAGTAAAAAGCAAAAAAGCAATAGGGTTTCCAAGTTTTCTGAAGGCTTTAAAGGCCATCACCATTAAAATATCTCAACGAGTAAAGATGCTGAATATTGAATTGTCTCCAGTACATATGGGTTTGGATTAGCTTTGAAAAAATGAACAGGCCCATTTACTGTGCTTGTCTATCATATTTGTCATCCAGAATGAGTGTTCATGTGTTCTGTTTTGCAGCCCTACACTTAAACCATTTTAATTATTTTTTAAATCTTCCTATTGCCAAAATTCAAAGTGAATCAGTTCACTTAACATTTATTGTATTTTTGTATACCCAAGTCACACAAAACTCTGTTTTTATACTCCCAGTCTCTTTGTCTCATAAATGCTCAACTTAAATAGATTCAGCATTAGCAGTTTGTTAAACCTTGACAGGAATAGGAAATAGAAATTTCATTCTCCCTGATGAAATGGATTAATGCCTTTTAGTTCCTGTTTGCGCAGGTTCTCGAAACACTGTACTGTATGTGGAAAAAACTTGAATGCTCTCTGAAGCTGCTTATAACTGCAGATTCATATAATCCCTTGATGGAAATGTCTGAAAAGAAACCGCAATCTTGCGAGTCTACCATTTCAGTACACTAATACTCAGGGATGCAAACTCATCAGGGGTTAAAAAGGCGACAAAGATGTGTCTGGGGGCATATCGTCATATAAGCCAATTAAGGTTATCATAATGCTTCTGTAAGAGATTCTAACCTTAAACATGCAGGCAGTCAAAAACTGACCTCCCAGAGACAGCCCTCTTCAGTCTTCACTGAAAAGCAGTTTTTTTGTTTTTGTTTTTTACAACTCAGAAGCCGTGGTTCTCATTTCATTCCCCATGACCACCCCCCCCCCCCAAATCGGATTTACACGAATCACAGAAATGACCTATTTTGGATTCAAAACTGCTATTTTCGTCGAAAGCAGACAAGTTTGCATCCCTGAATACTGTTATCCCAATACAAATACTGGTTACAAATTCATTTTGTTTAAAATGATCAAATTTCTGAAAAGGTAGATTTCCACTCATTTTATTATTTATGTAAAAAATAAAAAGTTATTGCTTGCATTTTTATTTCCAGCTGTCTGAGAATCTATAAAACAGTTTAAATGTACTTATCAGATAAAGCAATAGAGAAATAGATGACTGATGATTAGAAACACACGACAAACCTCAGTCATGAATAATGGAGAGGATTTCTCCAAATCTCAATATTTCAGAATATATTTCCTATTCCTGCAGCTAGACATCTTATTATTATATTACAAATAAGGCAGGAGAATGTTAGAAGCTTTACCATGTGTGATGATCTGTTCACTCTGTTTAGAGATAACAGAAGTTACAAGATATGACCAACCAAAAATTAATTTCATAATTACCAATTCAGTTCGTCAAAGCGGTTACACAACTGGACTTGCTGTGGCAAATACCTTCTGCAGTTTGAGCTTATCTTGGCTGGCAGGCTGAGCTGCCTCTTCCACACTGTCCTTGATGTGACTGAACAGTCTCACTAGTAAGGTACCAAACTGCATTCATGGTTCAGGGTCAATAATTTGCACTGTGATTGCTCATTGTGCTGCCTTTAAAATGCTTACAATCGTGCAAGTGAGTCTTTTATTTCAATCAGTGTCACGCTTACCTCATCCAAGATCATACCTTCCTGGAAAGCAGCTCTCACAGATGACTAAAATACAGAATGCTGTGCATATCACCCCTGATATTTGGATGCAAAACAACCAAATTCTCTTGGAAAACTGTTGACGAAGGCCAGTGGAAAGCCACTAAAGCCACGTCCACACAGATATAATTTTCAGTTGAAAACTGTGATTTGATTTGAATTGATTCTAGCACTTCATACTTTGTGGTACTACATTCTAGTACAATATACTTTGGAAATGTTGGAAAATGGCGAACAGAGTTTTTAATTGAAAAAGTATTCATGTGGATGTGACCTAAGACCAGTTGGTCCTTGTTTGCCATCATCACAGGGCTTTAATAACACATGCTGAGCACACTATTATAAAGTTACTATTATAACTTGTATTTACTGAAAAAGCATTTCCCATTTTTAATATACACAGAGGCATTAGTCAAAGTTATTGTCTGTGGTAATCAACAGCATGCCACACATGCAGTACATACTATAGACCTTAACTTAAAAATAATCCTGAATATTCCTTGAAAGAACAATGAAATCTGCCAAGCATTCACAAAGAAATCATTCAGAGGACTCACAGATCTGTGTGTAGTTCTGTTACTGAGCTGACTGCACCCTGTTAGAAGCACTATTATCACATCAGCATTTTCATTCATACAGAGCTTTTATTTTGAGCTTTTACTTTTACCAAGCCAATATCAGCCTGCAAAGGTCAAATAAGCAGTACAGTGTGAAGCATCGTTTTATGGGCTTTGTGCTAAGAGAAGAGACTCCCTATTCATTCACTATACCCACAGGCTTTTGTAAGTAATTAAATGGCTGTGGTGAGGAAAGAGTCTCTAATGAGCTACATGTCGATATTAATTATCTAATATATAGCAGCTGATTTGCCTCTTAAATATGTAGTATTCTTGTATGTAAGTGTATATGAGAGAGAAAATCATCTTTGTTATTTACAAAGCAGTAGGAACAAGCACACATACAGCTTTCATGCAGGCCAGTTTCACTGCAACACAAACTGCATTTATACTACTCAATTCTGGCCTCTACATAACTTTTATGGAACTCTACACAACTTGTATTACGCAAACAAGCTTTCATTTACAGGCAAAAAGCCCATCACTGTCAGAATGGAAAAGTGAGGACAGTGCTTCATGTGAATGTTCTGACAGACTACAGTAAAATCCCTCTAAATTTGTATGAGTCACTGTGGATATTCCAACAACAACAGCTCTTCAAACACATGTAAACACTTTCAAAGAACTGTTCGTTACAGTAAACACATGTTGGGGTATGCATATTATGTGGGTTTAGCAAGAGGGGTAAAGGGATGTGGCAGAACCAACAGAAAGGAGGGTGAAGAGAGAGAGAGAGAGATAATGAAATCCCTTCTGACCTTTGACAGGCCTTCTGCATATGACAGCTGAAACAGTCTTCTCTGTGAAAGGGAGTTAAGGTGTCTTAGCGTCATGAAGTAAGATAATGAGACAGGCCAGCGTCTGTCTGTCTAATCTCTGACCACTGAAGAATGACAAGGTCTTTGACTGTGAGAAAGGTTATAAAGTCTTTTCTAACCCTTGCACTAGCAACAGTGCATATTCCAAAGACTGAATCCTCCCACAAGCTGGCTACGTGTATATTCCCATAAGCTCCCACATGCTGTTATGTTGTGTTTTTAGTATATATTGTGCTTGCTGTTATTAAGGGCCAAGCACTGAAGGTGCATAGGCACGTACTGTATCTGTAAGTGTTCTTTTCATTGTTGATTTTTAACCATTATCAGCTAACCTAGCTGGTGCTTTTATTGATTCCGTTTTATTTGATTTTAATATCTGAATGTTAATGAGAAGTAGAAAATGTCTTTGTCAAGACCAATAAAGTACCAGAAGTTGGATAATCCAAACAGTGATTTCTGCTGTATGCCTCAATGTGCGTAAAACAGTGCCATATTCAACACAGCACGTAAAAAGGACCTGAACCGGAAGCGATGCGACCTGTTTGACAGAATATGGAAGTTTGTTGCGTATAACCCGTATTAAATAAATGCATGTGCTGCGTCTATCAAAGTGAAAACGCGGCACTGTTGTATTTTCTCAAAGCACGTGGGGGCTTGTGAGTGTTTCCAGTTGTTGCAGTGCAGTTCACAATCATTAGGCCATATTGGAAATTTATGACAAACTGTCTCTAAAGATCAACTGTTGAGGGTGATGATAAAGTATTGATTAAATATGACAATGTTTACTTTTAAAGGTTTATATTGTAATATGTTTTAGATTATTGTAGGAATGCACATTTTATATTCCTTATTTGTTTGAATGAGCAGCTGGAAGCAGTGTGAAGTGCATACATTTCAAAATAAGAGTGCCTTTAAAGTGCCTTTAAAATTAAAAGTTCCACGCTATGAATCGAATCTGCCCAAACTACCCTGTTTTACTTTTAAGTAATGTTAAGGCTATGTTGACTGTGTGCCCCTGCCTGTTTAAGTAAGTGTCTGTGATACATGATTTATTTTGAGATTGTTTGGTTTGTTTTGGTAAGGGGATACGGCATTAATTTTATTTGTTCAGGTCTTGAAAAAGGTCTTAAAAAGTCTTACATTTTATTTGAAAAACTCTGCCACAACCCTGGTAGTTTAAAGTCACCATGAATTAAAACTGGACAAATCTTATTTTCTTATTGGATGCTGCTGTTTTTATTTTAAACTATTTATCCATGCACATTATTTAAAATGTGGTTTGCACTTTTAATCTTTAATCAAAAACAATAACTTGCACAATAAACCATTACACCCCTACTATATACTTATTTAATAAACGCAGCTGTTCACAAAGCACATCACGTTTTCAAGAAACTTGAATATAATGCACAAGTCTTATGGACTACTTTAATGGTGCTTTTATCATTATTTTAGGTCATTTTTGGAGCTTGACAGTAACAACCATGACTAACACAGTATCAGATTTGGATCGGGCTTATCGGAACTCTCTCGATACAGTTAAAACTTCAGTATCGGAGCCGATGCCGAAAGGCATCAGATTGGTTATCCCTAATCTTGTTGCTGCAAAAATTTGCACTTAATGTGAATTAAGCCTTAAACCTTTGCCCTACCAGCCTGTCAGAGCAGAGCATTCAGACAGGTGTAGTTATAGTACATCAGGATCAGATGAAGTATGGTCTGTCATCAGTCAGCAAACTCATTAAATCTACTCAGGGGGAAAAAAGGGAGAGAGAGAGAGGACTTTCACTACATAATGCAAAGAAACATTTCCAGAACATGTACAGAACATTTTCTAAATGGACTTCGGGAATTTTTGGACCGAAATGCTAATGTAGGTGATCTATTATGAAAAACACATGTTGAAAACCCAAAGATAGACAACCCAAGAGGAAGGCTTTACATTCAATATAGCACCCTCAACATAGAGAGACAGAGAGAGAGAGAGACTGTTTATCTCTGTTGTTTTTCTTAATATAGACTAAATATACTGTAACAGGCTTTATCCTCATCATTACATAAGATGCAGAGAGGGTACCAATGCTAACCCTAAATCTCTTATTCACTGACTGCAGTTTAAAACGATACCACACTTAACCCACGCCCACAGATCTCGCTGCCGGAGTGTGTGCTGTTTGTGTGGGAAGATGGCTTTCCTTGAGGTGAGGGCCATAGATGTGAACTTCTCTACCCTACAACTTTGAGTCATTGTGCTCCTTCCACCTGTAATACCTCAGAGACACAAACATACAGGTGCTGCAGGCAAAGATGCTGCACATCTGAACTTAGTCATACACCACAAAACAAATATTAACAGCTATGAAAACTGTGATGATTTAGAATAGGCAGGTTACATATAATCCAATATCATTGAAAATAAGATTTGAGCAAAACCTCAGAACAATGATACAGGATAGAATAGGAATAGTCTCAGCCTCAGACAGCATGGCCACAGACAACCTAGAGTGACCGTTTGATGCAAATTGCAGACAAAACTTGAGTTTTTTTTTTTTTAATCTGGCAAGCTACAATCTGATTGGCTGGTTATACACAACTTCCGGGAGTAAAGGTGCACATTTTTTTTAATTTTTATTTTTTATTAGGTTAATCATGTTTACAAGCTACTAGGTTGATAAGATAAGCGCTTCTGAGGAATTACAGAAATGTAAAGTGATTAATCACAGTCGGTTTTGTCATTCTGTGCTGTTTAGATTACACCATACAATAATAAAAAATGGTTATATGGAAAGAAATAACTGAAATAATGGTGTGGCTGTCTCCACGAGCGACTGCACAGAAAACACAGGAAAAAATAAAGGAAAATGTCTGAAGTACAGCACAGAAAACCTCGTCACAGAAATTCTTTCAGACATAACTATATAAACAAACCAGAATAGCCAGTTCTGCTTGTGGATTTTCACTTTACTTTCTGCTCAGTTGAAAACAAAACTCTGAATAACCTGTCAAATTGGTCCAAATTCTGTGATTAATTCATCCCCAAAAGTACTTATTGTTTCAATATGGAACCTTCTGACCACGACTCTGTTTCCAGGAAGACTGATAAAAAGTCCCGTGTGCTTCTAGTTATGGAAGTTCCATTAAACTTTTGTGTGTTATAGGCATCAGACGGTTAGAGCATGGACTGTGGGCGTGTTGTCTAAGGCTGAGACTATAAAATCATGGGCTCATGTATAATCAAAATCATGTATAAAAGCAATAGAACCCTCGCAATTGTGCTGTTTGTCTTAATATAAGCACAGCTATGATTACTTGCTGCAGTCGGCCGCTACAGCACTCTTGCTCGTGTGATATTACTGAATTGTTTTATCAGTTATGTCCATTAAATAATCGGAAGTTACTACTTTTGGAAGCAAGTCTGAATATCTTATATATTGCTTCTCAAGTAAACGTATCTTGTTTTAAGGATTTTAAGACCATTTTTAAATGGAAAACAAGACAAAAACACTTGATAACAATAGGATTTTTTTGCAGTGAATTTCTTTACTGAATTAAACTTAATAAAAAGTATTTTTTCCCTTTAATTCAGTGAATGTCATTTAGAGGTATTTTTAAAAGAAAAATTATTAGTAAGCACGTTTAATACAACCTTTTAAGTCGGGGCACAAGCTGAATAGTTGGTTAAGAGCTAAAGATTAATCATTGCAATAATCGCTGAATAGTCGAATAATCGTTCTAATAATCGTTAGATTAATCGATTTCAAAATAATCGTTAGTTGCAGCCCTAATTACATTAATTCTATTCATGAATTGTTTTAAAACTCTGGTTCCCAGTTTTTCAAAGCCAATATAACAGAAATGATCAGGATTTAGCTTTAGAACCAAACAAAAAAGGTTTGTTTTACCTTTTTTACATACACTATTTCCTGTAGAACTATATTCATTTGACTCTTGCTGCAGCACTAAAGCTAAAGCCAATCAATTTACAATACACTTCAGGCAGTGCCGAATGGGGCAGCATGTGCTTATTGTACTGATAGCTCATCCCTACCCCGCATTTTCCCTCCCACTTTTAATCCCTTTATCCTACTGAATTAAAATTGTCACTTCAAAAATCTTCCCACAACTACTTTCAAGCCCGAGCTAATAAACTTCAAAACTGCTAACCTGTAATTCTCTGCAAGCTGAAATGTCAAAAGTCCTGGGAGTTACTTTATCAAGCAAACATAAGCCTTGAAAAATTATTTCTCCATTTGTTATCGCCACTCTTACAATTTTCTTTTCTGCTATGATTATTGTCTTTTGATTAAGCTTGAAATATTCTGTGTTTATGCTTGTGTTTGCCAGTCAGGATTTAACTCTCATGGAATTAAGCAGAATTTATGTGGATTGACAGAGAGAGAGTGCGAAGAAAAAGAGAGCCCAGAGAGACAAGACCAAAAAGTTTGAAACTTGCTGATTCCAAATGTAAATTTTAAGCAACACAGATGGTCAGAATTACATTTACAATCTATAGGCATGGAGAGATGTTATTTATTAATGACGAACAGCTAAATATTACACAAACTATGCCCTGACAGTTCTAAAGCAGAGCTCCCACCAGGCATTATATCAGATCCATCATTCCAGCAATGGCTCTGGGTGCTAACCATGTTTATAAATAAAACTGCTCATTTCAACAGACAGTTGGATACAGAACAACAGTCTTAAAATACAAGTGTCAGGTGGGTTAAATCCTGTCACTCTGCTTCTTTCTGATTTATATCTGAGACCTCAATATATATAAGCTTCATTCATCAGACATGATTATTCATCTGGCGTGCTGCTAAAAGCGACACATGACGAATAAGGGTAATAGGAGCAGAAAGAGGAAGAAGGGGATGGGCTGATAGGTAACGGAAGAGAGAATATGGCTGGTACCAGGTAAGAGAGGTGCAATGCACAGTTTGCAGTGTTTGCTGGTAGCAGCTCTCTCTCTACAGCTAACTGCCATTAAACATGAGAACAATTCTGCAGACACATTAACTTGAGAGGTTTATCTGTTGGGTGCACAGTGGAGTGGCCTCTCCTGTCTCCTGTAATTACAATTAGCATAAAAAGACAAAATGCAGCACACAATCTTCTCTCTTCACCTTTCTGGCTGCTCCCTAAGGGCCAAAAAATGACACCAGAACAAACAACCCAGAGCTTCACTGTAATGCTTTTTTATGGCGAGAGACTGTCTAAGCCAGTAGAAGAAGAATGTTTCATGGATACAGAATATATATATATATATATTATATATATAGTTTTCTGTGTCTCTTTGCTTCAGCAGAATTGGCTACTCCTCTACATTGAAAGAAATAAAAGCTTAAATAAATAATTCTCTCTACTATTTTTCTGACATTTCACATTCTTAAAATAAAGTAGTGATCCTAACTGACCTAAGACAGGGAAGGTTTTCTATGATTAAATGTCAGGAATTGTGAAAAACTGAGATGTACAGATGAACGTGGTACTTTCAGGCATTTGGAAATTGCTCCCAAGGATGAACCAGACTTGTGGTGGTCCACAATTTTTTTCTGAGGTCTTGGCTGATTTCTTTTGATTTTCCCATGATCTCAAGAGGGACTGAGTTTGAAGGTAGGCCTTAAAATACATCCACAGGTAAACTTCCAATTCAGTACACCTCCTATCAGAAGCTAATTGGCTAATTGCCTAAAGGCTTGACATAATTTTCTGGAATTTTCCAAGCTGCTGAAATGCACAGTTAACTTAGTGTATTTAAACTTCTGACCCACTGGAATTGTGACATAGTCAATTAAAAGTGAAACAATCTGTCTGTAAACAATTGTTGGAAAAATTACTCATGTCATGCTCAAAATAGATTTCCTAAACGACTTGCCAAAACTATAATTTGCTAATATTAAATCTGTAGATTGGTTAAAAAATGAGTTTTAATGACTACAACCTAAGTGTATGTAAACTTCTGACTTCAAATGTGTGTGTATATATACATATATATATATATACACATACACACAAACAGTTGAAGTCAGAAGTTTACTTACACTTAGGTTGTAGTCATTAAAACTAATTTTTTAACCAATCTACAGATTTAATATTAGCAAACTATAGTTTTGGCAATTCGTTACACCTGTCAGGAGGAATGGGCCAAAATTTCAGCAACTTATTGTGAGAAGCTTGTGGAAGGCTACCCAAAAAGTTGACCCAAGTTAAACAATTTAAAGGCAAAGCTACCAAATACTAACAAAGTGTATGTAAACTTCTGACCCACTGGGAATATGATGAAAGAAATAAAAGCTGAAATAAATCATTCTCTCTACTATTATTCTGACATTTTACATTCTTAAAATAAAGTAGTGATCCTAACTGACCTAAGACAGGGAATGTTTTCTGCAATTAAATGTCAGGAATTGTGAAAAACTGATTTTAAATGTATTTGGCTAAGGTGTATGTAAACTTCTGACTTCAGCTGTGTGTGTGTGTGTGTGTGTGTGTATATATATATATATATATATATATATATATATATATGAATGATTGATTTTAGGACAAACCTCACCTGTGCTGTTAAAACTATGAGAAAGCATGAACTCAGGATGTTTATGAAGAATCTCAGTTAAGTATATATTCTATAATATTTCGATAAAAATATCAGTAGTTGGCACCAATACCAGTGAAATTCCACGATTCTCAGTAATAATATGCTATAATATGTTGAACACTCATTTATTTAAAAAGTTAAATATGAATGTAAATATTAACATTAAATTAAAACAAAGGGATGTTGCCTTCAAGTGTTTCTCAATTAAGCTAACATTGCTTAATTTTTTGTAGGTAAACAGACATAATTTAAACAGCCTTATACAATTAAAAATAAGAACAGTAAAAAAAAAATATATATATATATATATATATATATATATATATATATATATATAAATAAATAAATAAATTAAGAGCAGTGAGTTGTTTACTTATTTCCTTTTAGTATCGTCATTTTTAATTAATATGATTAATATAACACCGGCAAGTGTATTAGGCTTCATTTACACTGCAAGGTCATGGACAGATCTGTTTTGTATGGACTCCAGTTGAAATGATGATCAATCATTTAAAGAGATAGTTCACCCAAGAATGAAAATGGTCTCATCCTTTACTCACCCTCATGCCATCTCAGATGTGACTTTCTTTCTTAAGCAGAACACAAATTAAGATTTTTGGAAGAATATCTCAGCTTCACCCCATTTTTGGGTGAACTATAACTTCTAACTAAAAAAATCTAAAAATTTTCCAACAGACTTTTGAATCTGGATTTTTTTTCCATCTGTGTGGGAGCAGCATCAGAAGTGCATGGCCATGTCTGTGCACAGCTTAGAAGGAACATTCTGACCAACTGGACGTATTTCTCTGTAGCTCAAGATGTTTCACCACTCATCCTACTGGTTTCACCAGTTGTGGACTGATGGTGGATGAGGTAAATACCAAGGTAATATCCAGGGTCATTCCACAAATTATCAGGCCACTTGGATGAGTGGTGTAACATCTTGAGCTACAGAAAAATATGTTCAGTTGATCAGAATAATCTACAAGAACATTCATGAGCTCAGGATTAATGATGTTCTAACTCACAGAGAGTTTCTTACCATCAGTGACCTGTGACCCCTGAGAAGTGCTGGGCTGCTGGGGTTCATCCTCTAGGTCATAGTCCGTTTGCGTCTCTGTGTTCTGTAGCTGTAGTGTCTGCGTCCCCTGTGATGTAACAGTGGGGGCCGGGTGTCGTGGCTGGAGACCAATCGCATTCATCAGGCCCATCTCTCTTTGAGACCGCCAATCAGTCCTGCTGTTCCTACAAACAAGACAAATCCCACAGCAGGTTGAGTGACAGCTACACAGAGTCTTGCAACAGCATCGTGCAGTCTTTAGGCTATTCTGGTCCGATCTGATATGACAGAGGGTTTAACGCCACACAGTGCTAGAGGCGATTTAGATGGGAAAAATGGGTGTGGATGTGTGGATGCATTACTGCTAGCTTGGTAAAGGTAAGTCTGTTCTGTCCGATCATCTGGCTGATAATCACAGTTAAATGTAACATACAACAATAAATGTCGAGTTATGATTGCAACAGCTTTAAAACAATGTGTACAGAGCCACAGATTTCCCAAAAGTAGTATAAATTATTTACATTTTTTTTTTAAATGAAAATTTTAGGTATGTGATCTCTGAACCTAAATGTTAAAGGACTTGTTCACCCAAAAATTTAAATCTGTCATAATTTACTCACCCTCATATTGTTCCAAACACATATGGCTTTCTATCTTCTGCAGAACACAAAGGGAGATGTTTTAATGAATACTGCAGAATACAACTACTGTAGCGTTAAGAACAACACATGTTCTTGCGTAAACGTGTGCAACTGTGAACGAGTGACAAAACCCATCACATGCCTTCATCCATTCATCCATCCATCTTCTAAAGCCGCTTGTCCTACATAGGGTCGCAGATAGTGCTGAAGCCTATCCCAGCTGTCTTTGGCCCAAAGCAGGGAAACACCCTGGAGAGGTGACTAGTCCTAACACACACAGACATACACATTCACACTCTCATTCTCACCTATGGGCAATTTAGAATTTGAACCTGTGGGGGAAATCGGAGCACCCGGAGGAAACCCACACAAACACGGGGAGAACATGCAAACTACACACAGAAAGGCCTTGAACCGAGGACCTTCTTGCGACAGTGCTACCCACTGAGCCACCGTGCCGTGCTCTTATGCCTTCAGAAGACTTGAAATATGATGAATGAATAGCATTGACTACTTTTATTATACTTTTGGGTCTTGTAAGCTTTAAGGTGAGGTCCTATCTACTGCCATTGTACTGAGAAAAAGCTCATGATATTCAATAAGCATCTCCTTTTGTATTCTGCCAAAAAAAAAAAAAAAAAATCATACAGGTTTGGAAAGACAAAAGTGAGGAAATTATTAAGCTGGTGGCTGGATGGAGGGTCATAGTCTTTTATTGTTTTAGTGGTGGCCTGGCTATGTTGTGTCAGACCTAGACCATGAGAAAAAAGTTGCATACAATGGAAGACCAGATCAAATAGAAACAATGCTATATTCAACACAGTGAATACAGAACAATTAGCATCACGTGTGCCTGATCACGTGCTGCCAGCAGTCTTTTGTTGTTGTGGCCAACCTCTAGGCCACCTGCTCATCTCATGAGTCTGGATCTGGTCTGGCAATAGGAGGGCCGGTGTGTTGATGATCTGAGCGGAGATGGATCCTCCATCACAATTACCCACCCTCGTTGAGTCAGTCACGACTCACAAAAACCTTAAACAATGCCACAGAGTAGAGGCAATTTGTGTGCTTTACAACTCAGTTCCTGAATGAAGCTCTGCTGCTGTAGAGCATCAGGGTTACTCATTCCTACTCCTGGAGAAGTACCTTCCAGCAAAGTTCAGTTCCAACTCTGCTATAAAACACCAGGCTGTGATGTTCAAGTAAACCCAAAGTTGATTTAGGTGTGTTTAATCTAGTTGATACTAAACTCTACAGGAAACTGAATCTCCAGGAGCAAGAATGAGTAACCCCACACTAAGTCTTTCACTGGACTGATGGTAAAAGAAGTGAAGGAATGAAGAATGTCAAATTAGGATGAGCAATGACACACCTCACTGAAGGTTTTTTCAATTAAAGGTGCACTCAGTAACTTTTTGCTCATGTCATCTTGGACTTACAGTGACACCTAGTGGTGTGGATGCAGCATCATTCAAAATCAATAGTTTTCAGTTACAGATGCCATTGTAGAAATTCACTGTTCACAATCAGCCATGATTAATCCAAGAGTGAAAGTGTCCAATAACATGACGTTTACTGAGATTAAGCGAGTAGTATTCAGCTGGTCATGTGATTCTAAAATAGCAGCCCCCATAAGGGTGCCCCTGCCCCATGTAGAATAAAACAGCTTTTATAAGATTAATGATATGACTAGAGTACTCACCTCATGTAAGTGGTCATGATTTTATACATACGTTTTAAAATTACAATTAATTTCTTTAGGAATAAAACTTTTTTAATGGGGAAAAAAAATACTGAGTGCACCTTTAAGAATAAACAGAAAATACAGGAAAATATTCAAATGGTATGAGAACATAAAAGGCAGTGGCATTGTTGTAGATACAAATCCACACCTAGATCCAAAGCACAACTGAAGACAAAAAAAGAAGAAAAGCAACTGCTGGATTCATGGCTGCCATGAAGAGGCACAATTAGCATCAACCATGCCACATCACACACTGCTAGCTGTGTTCTGTATAATGCCATCCTCTAAGTGACACGCTCCTCTTGTCAGCCTGGACAGTGATAATTTAAAGGCAAGAAAATCCTCAGTCACGCATGATACACTATATTGCCAAAAGTATTCGCTCATCTGCCTTTAGACGCATATGAACTTAAGTGACATCCCATTCTTAATCCATAGGGTTTAATATGACGTCGGCCCACCCTTTGCAGCTATAACAGCTTCAACTCTTCTGGGAAGGCTTTCCACAAGGTTTAGGAGTGTGTTTATGGGAATTTTTGACCATTCTTCCAGAAGCGCATTTGTAAGGTCAGACACTGATGTTGGACGAGAAGGCCTGGCTCGCAGTCTTCGCTCTAATTCATCCCAAAGGTGCTCTATCGGGTTGAGGTCAGGACTCTGTGCAGGCCAGTCAAGTTCTTCCACACCAAACTCGCTCATCCATGTCTTTATGGACCTTGCTTTGTGCACTGGTACGCAGTCATGTTGGAACAGGAAGGGGCCATCCCCAAACTGTTCCCACAAAGTTGGGAGCATGGAATTGTCCAAAATCTCTTGGTATGCTGAAGCATTCAGAGTTCCTTTCACTGGAACTAAGGGGCCAAGCCCAGCTCCTGAAAAACAACCCCACACCATAATCCCCCCTCCACCAAACTTCACAGTTGGCACAATGCAGTCAGACAAGTACCGTTCTCCTGGCAACCGCCAAACCCAGACTCGTCCATCAGATTGCCAGATGGAGAAGCGTGATTCGTCACTCCAGAGAACGCGTCTCCACTGCTCTAGAGTCCAGTGGCGGCGTGCTTTACACCACTGCATCCAACGCTTTGCATTGCACTTGGTGATGTATGGCTTGGATGCAGCTGCTCGGCCATGGAAACCCATTCCATGAAGCTCTCTATGCACTGTTCTTGAGCTAATCTGAAGGCCACATGAACTTTGGAGGTCTGTAGCGATTGACTCTGCAGAAAGTTGGCGACCTCTGCGCACTATGCGCCTCAGCATCCTCTGACCCCGCTCTGTAATTTTACGTGGCCTACCACTTCGTGGCTGAGTTGCTGTCATTCCCAATCGCTTCCACTTTGTTATAATACCACTGACAGTTGACTGTGGAATATTTAGTAGCGAGGAAATTTCACGACTGGACTTGTTGCACAGGTGGCATCCTATCACAGTACCACGCTGGAATTCACTGTGCTCCTGAGAGCGGCCCATTCTTTCACAAATGTTTGTAGAATCAGTCTGCATGCCTAGGTGCTTCATTTTATACACCTGTGGCCATGGAAGTGATTGGAACACCTGAATTCAATTATTTGGATGGGTGAGCGAATACTTTTGGCAATATAGTGTATGTAACGCATCACAATAAAAATAAATGAAAAGGTATTCACCAATGAAAAGTCCACGCCAGAGATAAAACAGGTGCTAAAAAATGTACATACTCAGAATTGAAGCCCTAAAAAAATTTAAAGGGATAGTTCACCCAAAAATTAAATTCTCTCATCATTTACTCTCTCTCATGCCATCCCAGATGTCTATGACTTTCTTTCTTCTGGAGAACACAAATGAAGATTTTGACGAGAATATTTCAGCTCTGTAGGTCCATACAATTCAAGTGAATGGATGCCAAAATTGTGAAGCTCCAAAAAGCCCATAAAAGGCAGCATAAAAGTAATTCATAAGACTCCTATGGTTAAATACATGTCTTCAGAAGTGAAATGATAGGTGTGGGTGTGAAACAGATCAATATTTAATTCCTTTTTTACTATAAATTCTCCTCCCTGCCCAGTAGGTGATGATATGCACGAAGAATGTTCAAGGGGTGGATTTACCCTCATCTCTTACAGCCTATTGATGAGTTGAATACATTCAATAATAACTGTTATAATCAAAAGTTCCAGCTGGTTAAGGCCTGTGTCCCATTGAGGTCTGAATCATTCTTGAGAGAAAAGATAGCCTATGTTGTGTTCTGTCTAATGATGTCTTTGGAGGGATTGTTTGTAGTTTTGAGAATCATTTTACTAAGTCAGAGGAAGTTGATCGTGAGAGAAGTCTCAACTCTGACCCATTTCTGCTTACCAACTTACCAAATGATTGCATTCACGTAGTTGTACAAATGTCATGTTTGTAAGATGTTTAGAATTTTCTGTACGGTTCACCTATCAGATCTCCGTACTCATAAGAGATTGTCAGTTCATTTGCATTTGCCTATAATTACCGTTGCTTTTGTAATTTAAGTTAGTTCGAGGTTAGATCCTCAACTGTGGAGAACTTTGTCTTCAATAAACTCTCTCTCTATTGATTGAAATGTCATCTTTGACTATGTCTCATCATTGTTCATACTGGTCTCTTTACTGGGTATAACTGTATTTCCTTACAATGTGAATCACCAAAAATAAAAGAAGTGAAAGTGGAGATTGATAGTAAAAAAGGACTTAAATATTGACCTGTTTCTAACTCACACCTTTCATATTGCTCCTGAAGACATGGATTTAACCACTGGAGTCGTATGGATTACTTTTATGCTGACATCATGTGCCTTTGGAGCTTCAAAATTCTGGTGTCCATTCACTTGCATTGTATGGACCAACAGAGCTGAAATGTTCTTCTAAAAATCTCTATTTGTGTTCTGCAGAAGAGAGCAAGCCATATGCATCTGGGATGGCATGAGGATGAGTAAATCATGAGATAATTTTTTCATTTTTGGGTGAACTACCCCTGTAAGACTTAAAAACAAATTACATAAACAACGTTGCTGGTTTTCAAATTGTAAAAACTAAAACACTGCACAACTTAATGGTGCTTTCAATAAAATGTGTCCATACTCACCCTGCCCTCTCTCTACCCCTGCTGCTACTGGTGCCAACCCCTCCACCATTATTGATGGTGAACATTGTCTCAGAGCGTTCAGAATTGCTGCCGCAATCTGAATGCACATCACTGCACTCACAGTCACACACACAGGGAGACAAAGAAAAAGAAAGTGAGAAGTGTCTGAAATCCAGGTAAGGCTCATGGGCAATGCCATATCTAACATCAGAAAAAATATCTTCTTTTTAATTCTGCAGAGACAAAGTATTCAACAGATTTAAACTGAGGTGGTATCCTCCGGTATTAAATAATCACATAGCGATTAAATGAAGTAAGCTCTCACAAAAAAAAAGGAAGAAAAAAACAAACAAACATGCAAGTAACCTGCTCTCAGCCTTTAAAAAAAATAAAAAATAAAAAAAACAAGGTACGTTTTTATTATTTTATGTTTTAGAAATAAAGCTAGAAACCAAAAAAGCTTCTTACAGTAATTATTCTGCTCTGACTTTGGGAAACCCTACATCTTCTCTGTACAGTATGAGAACAAGGTACTGAGCTTAAGCAACACTAAACAAAAAGAAAAAACGTCTCTCTTTCTCAGCTGTGTCAGAGCTGTTGTCCGTTGACTGCTCATTTGCCTAGCTTAAAGAAACTCACTTCGCTCCCCATGGACTCCTACAATGCATATACGTGGCTCATTAGCATAGGTCTGACAGTTCTATGGTTGCTGAAGCTGACATCCATTTCATCCAACCATCCAGCACACCTGTCTCAACTCCAGGGCTACCAGAGATCTGTTACCTCCCAATGGGCCTGTCCAACTCTCCTTCTTGCCCCCTTTTCCCTTCTACCCTTGTACGAGTCCGTTTGACACTCATTTCTGTAGGAGTTTTAATAAAGGAAAGCAAAGCATCTTAACGATTCCTGTTCGAAGAGTAGATGGTCAAAGGGGTAGAAAAACTTACAAAAATGGGTACCCTGCTTTAAACAGGTGTTATGCATTGATGCACAGCGTTGTGAAGGCCCACTGCTCATGGTATTCTTGAACAGAATCAATATTTGTGCAGTTTAAATGTATCTTTTTTTCAACACATCTTAATGAGTGGGTGTTCCCAGCATGAGAGCAGGTTGATTTCTGAATCCACTGGAGGCTAATTACCAACCAGTTTCGGTGGGATCGATTCCATTCATCAAAAGCTGTTGAGTAAAAGCACTATGGATACTGACAGACACTTTAAGACTCATTAAGCAGACATTCCAAACTTCTGCGTATGTACCACAGGTGGACAAAATAACAAATACCTAACAGTATACTGACATCAAGGACCTAATAAGAGCCTAATAGAGAGTAGAGCCACAGCTTCACAGCACAAAAATCCTCCATGGAATGCTGTCATACCTGACCTCTGTATAGGGGGATATTACAGATATCAAGAAAACACTCCAGTTCTTTTGAGAAGCGAGGTGGAAAATGATTTCCACTTTTGGCTCCAGATCCTCATTTATAGTTTAAATTATGTTTATTTCATGGAAGCAATACAGGGTGTTATCCTTCATCCTGGTGTTCATAAAAAGGACTACGGTATTTGTTAGGAGGGGGCATGGGGTATTATATTCCTGAATGTCGTGAGGAAACAATGTTTGCCCAATATAATGTACCAGGTCATGTTAAACAGGCTTAAATTTGTACAACATGCAGATAAATTATTTTGACCTACTGATAAGATCATGGCTGCACGGCGGTGGAGGGGTTTTTGGGGGGTGCACACGCATACCAGTATATGTTGGTGCGCCGGTATTTGTCACGTGCAATGCATACACGCAATCTCCGGCGGGCGTTCTCCGGAGGTCGCACTATCAGTGTTGTTGATCTTTCTCAACCCCGGTAACCTTGATGATAATTATGACAAACCTGTGGAATAAAAACTTCCAAAAACCAAGCTGCATATTATACAGCCAAATGCAGTGGAGGGAAATGATCCTTGAAGTGAATTAATTAGTGTCTCCTAAACACCAAACACTTGTAGAATTTTTTTTTTTGAAAAACTGAAAACTGACAAAAAGCAAGAAGGTATTTAGGATAAGAAAAATCTGTGACATTAATTTACATAAACACAAAACAGTGCGGTCTCAACCAGAAAACAAAAACAGATGGGCAAAGCAGCTCAAAAAAAAAAAAAAAAAAAAAAAAAAGACATCTGACTGGGTTCAAAAGTAGAAAAATTCAGAACACCCAAAACACCCCAATGTTAATGCACATGCCTGTAGGCATATAAGCCTACACAATTCATGGCTCACATGCACATCATTAATACTTGCAACTTTTTTATTGTCATAGTTAAAATTATTGTTCATTTTATGTATGATTCCTATTTTTTTATTTTTTTATCCATATATAGATTTTCTAGTCCAACTGGGTTTCTTAAACGATTCTTAAACAAACCCTTCTGACAGCACTTTTGTTTTTCAATATAAACAATATATGCACAAGTACTAAATAAAGTGATTTCCACAGCCTGTGAAAACAGATAGAGGAATGAGAGAGTTATACAGAGATGTACAGGTGACTCACACAGGTCTGCAGATGATCAAATCTCCTTTGTTGGTTCCATAAGCAAGTCCAAGCCCTGGTTCTGGCAGCCAACGAGCAGAATTAATACTGACGTGCCTCCGCTGGTCTGAGGCCATTGGATATACTACATCAAACACCCTCTGAAAAACATACAAGAACACACCAAAACCATATTTAAACTGTGCAACATCCCACTCTGTAGTTTCACTCATTGTGTCAATCACCAGCAGATCCCATCCACCTCTCCGCTGTGTAGACAGCAGTCTGTGTCACATGTGACAGTACTGCTAGCATAACTGAGAAGTGAATAAACTGTGAAAATGCCTTTCTCCAAACGACTCTTTTTCTTTCTTTTCAATCCATTCCCCTGTCCCTGTCTGTCAGCCATGGCATTCTACTTACACTCCACTGGCTCTTGAAAATAAAATAAAATAAGAAAATACAGAAAATAGGACAAGTTCATGTCTGCCAGGGAGAGAGAAAGCAGTCTCAATCATCTGCAGATGAGTGATCAACAGGCAAGCTCTTTTATTTTCTCTCTTTATGCAAGACAGTGGGAATTCAGAACAAGGATAAATGCTGCAAACAGCATCTTTCAGGGAAAAGAGTGTTGTTGGGCCTCATGTATTCAGATAGAAGACAAAGGCAGGCCTAACACAGTCGTAAAACCTAACTCAGGCCCCCACATACCAGGTCATAAATCTTACTGATAAAAACCATGCCAAAATCAAACAAAGGGAGTCCAAAACAGACTACAAATCCCATGAAGCCTTGCTCACTAAAGGACCGAACTCTCAACTCCTATTGGATGAGGCACACAACAGAACGTCCCTCAACCATGACATCATCAGGAGTAGAAATACCTCTGAAATGCTTCCGGGATTTGCTTCCAGCAACTTTGCTTGCAGTGTGTAGATGCAGCTCATCGCTGCTCTCAGGTGCAACCTCGTGGCACAAGGAAGTAACGTCCGACTTGAAACTGTGGCCATACAATCTCCATCTCGCTGGACGAGTTGAGATTACTATGTGTTCAACCGAACACTCTAACGGATCCGAAGGAGACCGCCGAGCAATCCGCATCTTCATCCGTTTGCCTGCAGAAGTGAAGAGATTAAAGATTTCCCCTCCATCTTTAATCAAGTCGACATTTCTGATTTCTCTGCCAGCCCGCCGAGAATCAGCAGCCGTACCGCCTGCCGACAGAGCGAGGAAACGGCCACCCGTCATCACCCGAGCCTCAAGGAACCGGGTCGGAGTTAAAGGACGGATGAACACAGATTCTGCATCCTCATGCGATTCAAGTAAGAGGTTTACGTCTGGGCAGAGATAGAATATTATAGTGTGTTATTCTTGTGTTTCAAGGTTTTTTGCTTGTACAGTTTACGGACCGCCATGTCCGCTCATTATTAATACTCAGGGTATTAATTATCACGAATTTGTTTTGCTGTATTGTGGTCCAACCAAATTGGACTGTTGTGCATTTTCGCCATCGCGGGTGAGACCGGCAAACTGAGTTTATCCATTAAAGAGTCAAAGAACGCGGGACTTTTACGAGCCGTCCACCGCATCTCTGAGCGATAAACTAACAGCTGCTTTCTCTCCCACGATTGCGAAATCGGCTTTAGGGCCGTCACTTTATTCTCTCTCTCTCTCTCGTACTAACCACACACACACACACGTGTTATAGAATTATTTAGATTTCCATATCTAATCATATCACTGTTTAGTTTGTAGTTGTAAGTCGGACGTTTATTGACTGCATTGTATTAATTATTAATTGATATTACTGCATAAATAAAATTTGTTATATTACAAAGAGAAGTGTTTTGGTTTGTTTTGCATATGCCTGTGTCACGATGACAGGATGTCAGTGCTCGGATTCAAACCTTCATTCATTGTTTTTTTTTCCTGAAAATCGATATTCTTCGGATGTCGATTTTCCTAAGAAAACAATCTAATATTGAGACTGTTTTAATATTCGGTTATTAGTCCCTGATTCCAGGGTGGTGCCCCATCAATGTTAATCCTTATTAATATTCTATTGATTTTTGATAATTGATAATTATCTTTGATTGAATTTGAATGATCAATAAGCTAGTGTTAATTTTAATTAATGTTTCATTGATGTTAAGAATTAACGATTATCTTTGATAACTGTTGATTTAAAGGATTAAAAAAGCTAACATTGATTCTCATCAATGTTCTATTGATTTTAATAATTAATAATTATCTTTGATAATTATTAATTACTGCTAATAACCAAACTTGCTCCTAAACGTAGCGCACTACATTTACTGGAGCCCCATATGAGGTTTTAATGAGTTAGATTCAATTAATTAATTTAAATATGAATTAATAACTAAAGAAATAATTATTAATAATTTCTGATAGTAACACTGATCTAAACAACCAGTAAAGCCCTACAGTGTGTTTGATTGTTGCACGTGTGTGTACTGTTTATATGTGCGCCACCACCTGAACGCTTATGAGCTCTCCGTGTGTATGCATCTTGGCCTAACAGATTGTAGGGATGTTTTGGGCTCAACAATGAGGATGTCTTAAATGTATCAGGCTGAATGTGTATAAAGTGCTCTGAAGAATGCTGTATAGAGTGTTTAAAAAAACAACATCTCATATTCACAATATGAGTCTGATACTCCATTCAGCTCCAGTCCTATTCATTTTCAACAACAGACAGTTTTTCAAGTCTTTTTTTAGGCAACTCATTCATCTCATCCTTTCAGTTCCTGAATATTCCACAGCTCATAAAACAGACATTAATTACAAATTTCCCTTTTAACTAAGCCTAAACTTGAAACTGCAAGCCAACTTGGACTATTTGAGAACACTGGCAGAACACTTTGAAACAGCTTGAGCATTAAAATTAGTGTTACAATAAAAACTTCATTTGTACAAAAGATTGTTTACAGCAAAGCAAGAGAAAGTGCCTTGGGCTAACCTTTGTTCATTTTTTTCTTGCACAGTCTCTGGTGTATAATAAATCCTGGTAATAAGCAGACACATTAACGATGCTGATGTATTAAATTAATTAATTACCTACCATATGAGAAAATATCACTTTAAATAAACCAACAAAAAGATAACTTCTGATAAACATAGGCATGAGGGAAAAACAGAACACATTAAAGTTATAGAATACAAAATGATACAAACTAATGAATAAACATAATGTGAGTGAGAAATGTCTCTGTAAACAAACAAAAAAGCACATAAAAGCGGAAAACGCAGACAACGAAATCTCTAACCATGGTGCCAAAAGTGCCGTTGCTATGGCTACAGCTCAAATCAGGCGCCCTGTGGGGGCATTGCTATGGCAAACGTACGTGGAGATAATATGCATTTTGCATCCACCTTGTCCTGGATTTGGAAGTTTCACGTGATTCTCCATTAAGAAAATCTGCATAGGTGGCAAGTGCTTAAACATTATTAGAAACAAAATTTTAAAGTCGATTTATTGTCATCTTTCTCCTGTGTTGTAAGAGTGGAGCTGAAACACAGTATCTACTGGAGCCACGGTACTGAACAGATGGAAAGAACACCCATAACTCTCTTTAAATTATATTTACATTTTTTAACTGCACGCATACACATTTTTTTTCTCCTCCTGTGGCAATAAAGGAATAGTTCATCCAAAAACGAAAAGTTTCACATTAATTAGTCAGCCTCATGTTGTTCAAAACCTGTATGACTTCTTTTTTTTATTCAGTGGAACACAAAAGGAGATGCTTAAGAGAATGTCAGCCTCAGTCATCATTCACTTTTATTGTAAAAGATGCAGCGAAAGTGTATGGTGACTGAGGGTAACATTGTGTTCCAAGGAAGTAAGAAAGTTATATGGGTTTGCAACAACCGAAAGGTAAGCAAATTATGAACATTTTCATTATTGGGTGAACTATCCCTTTTAATAGGAAATGAGGCACTGGCATTCTTTTCTAATCTTTTGGAGTTTTAAATAAAAATGTCATTAAAAAACAAAACAAAAAACTATTTTTGTAGCAACACACAGCAGCATGCAAAACCTGAGCTTATATTTCAATAACGCAATTCTGAATTCTGAATTCAAAATTCATAATTCAAATGGTTCTGGTTAGCAGTGTGTGTGTGCTTTCTACAATGATTTTTATTCAGACGACAAGGGGAAAATATGCGGCACATCCACGCTAGTAAGTTTTCGCTTTGAGTTTGCGTTTACACCTCTTATCCACACAGGAACAGTGTTTTCTTCTATCGAAAATGAAGACTTTCAAAAACACATTCTAGTTCTACATACATAGCGATGATGTTATGAAACTGAACCTCAAAATGTTTAAGTGTAGACATGGCCACAGTCTTACATAGAATGCTGTGAGAAAATTAAAATGCAAATGTAAGCAATACTGCAAAAACATGTTTTGTTTTAATTTTTTACACAATGATGTATGAAAGGCCAACAGTGAGGAGACAGACCTGTGGAGCTCAAAGATTTCTCATTATCTCACATAAGACAGAACACCAGCACATTGCCCATTTCATTACATCACCTATGGTAGTGATATACAATAACCATTTGAGCTGAGATGGATGCCTGAGAGTGTTATTAAAAGAGACTGAATGCAAGTGTGGGTTTAAGCTCATATTTTGAGTACTGCTCTTGAAGACATTAACAATAGTTCTAACTCCATTCAAGACCATCACGGTTTCTAATTAAAACAAAAGACATTTTTGTAAGAACCCCACCGAGGTGAACGGCCTAATTAGGAGAAAACAGTATTTATATCATACACCAGGCTCAGCATGAAACACATAGAGATATTAGGGGAAAGCATTTATGAATTCACAGCAAAAGCCAATGGAAACATAGACTTTGGCTTACCACACGGCTTTTCCAGCCTCCTCGGAGAGAGATTTGGTGTTGTGGTATGATTGGAGACTGAACAAGGATAAAAATGAAGCTCTTCAGCTCCATTGCTCTCAAATTAATCCATGTTCAGAATCCTACCATGAACACACAGCTTTCAAAAACAAAAGTCAACCATGTAGATATTTCCATTTATGCCCTTCGCTTCACACAAATATACTGTTTTTCCCACTTTCTCTCTCAGTCTATTTCTAAGCATCTAGGTCAGGCTCCTACTCAAAGGCTTTTCTAAACCCCAGGCTCCCCCCTCTGTGTAGAGAGTTCTGAGAGCTGATCTACATAGGGCAGACCACCCGTAAAACCCAAATTTCACAATAATCAAACTTTCTGAAAACAATTGCTAAAGTGAAAGAAATGGTTCTTGTGGCCTGTCTGGAGAGTTAAGTTTGAAATTACTTTGGAAAGCATTATTTAAATGAAAAGATAAAGTATATTTGTATGATGTGATTTTGTGTTAAATGTTAAAATATCGAAAATATGTCATTATGTTTAGATGATGTGGAAGGCTTTTGCCTTATACATTATACCGTATGTATTATTACAGTGAAGCGCTGACAGGAAAGTATAAGAAGAGAGAGGGGGAATGGGCATTATGCAGGCCAGATTCAAACATGCATCCTTGTGAGCACAATGGTTTTCTTAATATATACCTACCGTGCCATGGTTCCGACCTTTAATGAAGATTCATTTTTATGGGCATAGTTTGTTTTGTTTTAAGGAGGTATGGAGATTTTAAGGAGCTTTTTCCTTTTGGTTATGCACAAGGTATGATTATGCATTTTTTAAATATAATAGTATTGTGAGCTGCTGCAGTGTTGAGAGATCATGTGAGGTCAGCTGTGTCTCACCCTCATAGACGTCTCTCCAACGTGGGGCTGCTGCAGTCTAAAGACCTGTGCCACCATGTGATCATTGATCTGGTGCAGCAGGATACGGCGAGACGCCAGACCCACCATCACGTACCGACCCATCGGAGACAAGCTGACAGAGATAGCATTCGGACCTATGACAAACACACAATTACCACACACCGCAGTTAGTCCCAGCTGCAACATGGCAAACAGAGACAAAGAAACATAGCTATCTTACACTTTCAGACCAGAGCTAAACTGAAACATTGATTTAAACTCAAAGCTTCTGCCTAAGCCAAACTACAAAATTAGTACACTCTACAATATCTCAAAAAGGACTGGGGTATAATTTCGCACGGTGAGAATTCGGAAGCGTGCACTTTGTACACAACAGAGGAACTAATGTCATATAAGAGTTAGTTAATTTCAAACAGAAGTACAGCGCTAGGCGGAAGCAACGATTTATGGAGTCACGTCATGAGGAATCAAATTTTCCTTGATATTTTGACATACAAGAGGTGATTCTACTACAAAAACATACTGTAAATTCCAGAACTCAAAACATAATCCCCAATGCAATAAAAGCATTTATTGAAACCAAGCTGCCAAAACGCCCCATTCTCTACTTCAGCGACTTCCCTACGTCACTTGGGATACTCATTAATTCAAGACGACCTCTACAGCAACAATATCAATGCCTATTTTAAATCATCGCACCCATGGCTCCGCCCATTCGTGCTCACTTGGCTCATAAACAGAGACAGAGAGAAGGACAAAAGGCCTTCTGTCTGTGGCCTAACTACTCCTGAACACGAAAGCGGACCCATCTGGACTATTTTGAATTATTTTTGTATACAAACGTACTACACAGACGTCTTTGACTGTTGTCATCTCTCTGGCACGCTTTTAAAAGATGCGATGTCAAGTTTCAACTCTGAAGAGAAGATGCTTTTCATCAGCTGCTGTGGCTCCTGTTGTTTTGTTGCTTAAACTGCTCAACAAACTGTTTGTTCGCCTATCAGCGCTATTTTTAATAGTTGGTGTATGTAAACGCACTAGACAGACATCTTTGACCATTTTGATTTGTTTCTGCCGATGTGCACCTCAGTGCAGGGTGATAAACTGGATGTGTGCATCTTGTGGAGCAGTCATAAAACGAGTCTATGCCAAGGAATTGTCACTGAAGGATATGAGGCAGTTAAAAACACTATTGGATCCTATCAAAATCATAAGTAAACAGTTCCATTCATTAATATTTCAAATGTCATGATTGTTTATGATGCTGACACGCTGTGTACACCGGGCGCATCCATTGACACGATGCGATGCAACGCAACGGCTTGAGACTGTCTACACCGGCGCATTGACACAAACTTTCTGAAACGTTCCTTTGTTTTGTTGGCAGTAGTAGCGCCAGTGCAAAATGGAACAGGACACCTGTTTGTTTACTGTTGGCGTGACACGCCACAATGGACGCTTCCATCATCATTGCATCACTGATTATAGCATCCGGTGTGGACAGGGTGTGAGTGTTAACAGTTGTGCTTAAGACGAATAGTGTAATATATTTGGATGCAATGTGTTGGATGTGCATTGTGTGTAAACCATGAAATTTCTAGTGTGCTGGTGCTTGTTTATTCTCTTCTGATTGAGTTTAAAAAATGGCTGAATTTGAGGGGCTGCACGCTGTTAGCCAATCATAACAGAGGGCGTTTACATTGAAGTTTAAAGGAGGAGCTGAGGAAAAAAATCAAGCTTTTCAGAAAGATAGTCAGAGACACGGTGGAAAATTATCATACATTACAAAAATGATTAATGTTTTGGTGAAAAAAACTTTAACAATCAGTGGACCTCAGAGAAGATAATTAAACAGAGCTTCAACATTTCTCTAAACATCTTAATTTGTGTTCTGCTGAAGAAAGACAGTCATTCACACCAGGGATGGTATCAAGGTAAGTAAAGGATGAGAGAATTTTCATTTTTGGGTGAACTATTCCTTTAACATTTTGAAAATCTTACTAATTCTTTGGAATGAATTTTAACATGGTCAAATGTACTGAGAGACCTACACTCTCATTAATAGATTAAATCATAATCAAATTAGCTAAAATATTTAATAAACAAACAGGCAAGGGGTGGGGCAGGTGAAGAATCTTTTGAATGACGGATGTTCCAGTTCTGCAGAAATCTGTGAAGCTTTGTGTCTGACAATAATACACTGAATTAATTTGGCTGCTGCATATAAGACTCCAAAAATTAACTAACTACATCTAAAAAGTCATAAAATGGTGGTGAGCCCAAGGAGAAAAAACTCCTAAATAAAGAAATACAGAAAATGTATTTTGTATTCTTTTTAAGCTGTGTTAATTTTCTCAGTTATTAATTGCTGCAAATGTTACAACTGGGGCTTTCAGGTCTACCAATCTGTTAAAGCATGAAATTAGCCAAGTTCACACCTAGACCTGCTCAGGATATAATTACAGCAAATAGCGTTTTTCATCCTAACACCTAATTGAATTTCACAGCCATTTAATTAAAAAATGCATGGCTTATGCAGGAACGATGCAAGCAGCAAATGGAAATGCATTTGTGCAGTTTAGTATTGAAGAATTTTTGTTGATTGCTCTCATTAATCTACAGTTAGTGGATAGGATGAATGATATTTCCCTGAGACCTACACAGCCAATAATGCTGACCAGCCCAGTGAGAGAGAGAACAGCATTTCAAATCACTTTAATCTAAAACAAGCAAGGCTCATACATCCTCATCATTGGTTTCCATTAGCAGCCTGGTCCCAGCTCTGCTTTCATTTGGATTTTAAATGGGGACTTTCTAATTAAAGCTGTCTCTAAAAGAGTTCCATCACTGTTGTCTATTCAGCCAATTAGAGGGAAAGTGAGAGAGCAGAATGCGAACGGCCATGTCCCTATGCATTCTGTTTAATTAACCTCAAGTTTAAAATGATTTAGCTCTGATGGCTCAATCAGTGTATTAAACCCTAGCTGAAATGGGGAGGTGAGTAATGTTTGCAAACTAACATGTCGACACAGCCCTTATGAGGGTGAGCAGTTCCTGTCTCATTGTCACTCACCAAATCTCTTGGTGTAGAGCATCTCTCCTAAGTTGTGTGGAGCGAGGGAGTACACAGCCAAGATCCCCTCATCAGGGAAACCCCTCTGACTGCTTGGAATAAATACAGCCAGCAGCTGTCCGTCTGCTGAGATGTCACAGCTAGCGTCATTATAGATCTTACAGTTGGGCACCAACACGTTTACAGAAGCTGAAACAGAATTGAGACACAAGAGTTCAAATCATCACGTTTTAGAGTGATAAATGAAAAATGGTTAAACTTTATAGTAAGGTTGTATACACTAACATTAGCTAACACAATAGTTAACATAAGCTAGCAATGTACAATAACAGAGATTGCAATAAAAAAAGTAATGCTGTAAAAGTAATGTTAATCTCAAAATATACCAATACTAAAAATATACAAGATGTATACATTAATATTAGTAGGGCTGTATTCAATATATCGCAATACATCACAATATCATAATTGCATTGAGATTGAAACTGTGCCAAACATTTTAAAGAGATTCAGCGTGTCCAAGGGAGAAAAGTGAATCATGCAGGTTCAGTTTCAATCTCTCTTGTTCATCATAGAAGTGGTTTCTCTGACCGCACTGAGAAACGGCATCTCAGAGTTTGCGTTTATTTAGACGACCTACTTTTTCATTATTGAACTGTAGGACATGATGTGAATACATGAATAGATGAATAACAATATCAATACAGGGATCTGAAGTAACTTTACAATATCATGAGGAAATTATTGCAATATATAGATATATGATTGTATCGGCACAGCCCTAAATATTTTTAGCAGCCAAGCTTCATACATTTTGAAAAAACAAAACAAAACAAAAAACTGTTCATTGTAAGTTCATGATCCCCAATGCATTAATTAATGTTACTGCATAGAACTTCATAGTAAAGTGCTACCAAATAAAGAAATATATATACAACAGACATACAGTACCATATACAGTTGTGCTCAAAATTTTGCATACCCTTGGAGAATTGGTAATATATGTACCATTTTTGAAGAAAACATGAGTGAGCAGGCAAAACACATTTCTTTTATTTCTTATGGGATTCATATTCAACTGTAGGTAAAAACAGAATGGCACAATCATAAAACAAAACATGGCAACAAAGAAAAAAAATGACCCCTGTTCAAAAGTCTGCATACCCTTAGTTCTTAATACTGTGTATTGCCCCCCTTAGCATCAATGACAGCATGCAGTCTTTTGTAATAGTTGTCTATGAGGCCCCAAATTCTTGCAGGTGGTATAGCTGCCCATTTGTCTTGGCAAAATGCCTCAAGGTCATGCAAAGTCTTTGGTCGTCTTGCATGAACCGCACGTTTGAGATCTCCCCAGAGTGGCTCGATGATATTAAGGTCAGGAGACTGTGATGGCCACTCCAGAACCTTCACCTTTTTCTGCTGTAACCACTGGAGGGTCAACTTGGCCTTGTGCTTAGGGTCATTGTCATGCTGGAAAGTCCAAGAGCATCCCATGTGCAGCTTTCGTGCAGAAGAATGCAAACAGTCTGCCAGTATTTTCTGATAACATGCTGCATTCAACTTGCCATCATTTCAAAAGATTCCCCATGCCTTTAGAGCTCACACACCCCCAAAACATCAATGAGCCACCACCATGCTTCACAGTGGGGATGGTATTCTTTTCACTATAGGCCTTGTTGACCCCTCTCCAAACATAGCACTTATGATTGTGACCATAAAGCTCTATTTTGGTCTCGTCACTCCAAATTACAGTGTGCCAGAAGCTGTGAGGCGTGTCAAGGTGTTGTCAGGCATATTGTAACCGGGCTTTTTTGTGGCATTGGCGCAGTAAAGGCTTCTTTCTGGCAACTCGACCATGCAGCTCATTTTTGTTCAAGTATCGTCGTATTGTGCTCCTTGAAACAACCACACCGTCTTTTTCCAGAGCAGCCTGTATTTCTCCTGAGGTTACCTGTGGGTTTTTCTTTGTATCCCGAACAATTCTTCTGGCAGTTGTGGCCGAAATCTTTCTTGGTCTACCTGACCTTGGCTTAGTATCAAGAGATCCCTGAATTTTCCACTTCTTAATAAGTGATTGAACAGTACTGACTGGCATTTTCAAGGCTTTGGATATCTTTTTATATCCTTTTCCATCTTTATAAAGTTCCATTAACTTGTTACACAGGTCTTTTGACAGTTCTTTTCTGCTCCCCATGGCTCAGTATCTAGCCTGCTCAGTGCATCCACATGAGAGCTAACAAACTCATTGACTATTTATACACAGACACTAATTGCAATTTTAAAAAGCTACAGGTGTGGGAAATTAACCTTTAATTGCCATTTAAACCTGTGTGTGTCATCTTGTGTGTCTGTAACAAGGCTCAACATTCCAGGGTATGTAAACTTTTGATCAGGGCCATTTGGGTGATTTCTGTTATCATTATGATTTAAAAAGGAGCCAAAAAACTATGTGATAACAAATGGCTTCACATGATCACTGCCTTTAAATAAAAGACAGTTTTCTTTGCATGATCAGTCATATTTTCAAAATCAATGCCAAAATTTCACAATTTCTGTCAGGGTATGCAAACTTTTGAGCACAACTGTATAAGTATTAGGACTTTCGATTTAACATGTTAATTCAGTGCGATTAATTAAAAAAATAACACATAAAAAATATTTACGCTATAAATCATGTCCCCGGAGTATAAGAAGAAATATTCCTACCTTCGGAGTGATTCAAGCTTGAAGTACTACTTGTTTGCAGGAGGGGGAGTAAGTGAAATTCCAAAACTCTGAGCGCAATTCTGAATACAGGGATCTCGAGACGTGTTTTTCTAAGTTTCAAACTAGTCGCTCCAAAAGCATCTATCTGACCTGTGTACCTTGACACGTCCTTACAAAAGCCCTCATAATAAATTTACATTGGACATGTTGACAAATTCAATTGAAAAATGGATTGCTGTGGACTGTAGGCCAATGATAAAATTTTGTTCAATATTATGCAAAATAAACAATATACTGCATTCTAAAGACACTTTTTGAATTGTCTTATCAATGCTTTACTCATCTGCCACAAAAATATTATGCATTTTAATTATCTGAATTATATTTATAATATATAGTATATTTATAATGTTTTAAATATAAATAAATTACTTTTTTATATTCATATTCAACTATATTTTAAATTATTGTTTTTTGAGGGGCTTTCTCAGCAAGTATCTATGCAATTAATTGCGATGAATTAATCGGCATATCAAGTGATTAATTTGATTAAAAATGACAAAGAATAACAGATAATATATAAACAGAAAACAGAAGGTGGCATGCAATATGCATCACATAGTGTTAAAAACTGTTTTATAAAATAAAATATTTTAATAAAAATTATCATCAAAATAAGTTCATGGGAACTTAACTTTTTAGTGCAAATTTAGAATTTTTCCTCAACAATTTATCTGCTGTACTTGTACTTCAAACTCTATTTGTTAGACTGAGGACATTAACAAGTATGCTTATAATATTGGCCCAAAACTATAGCAGTATCAGCCTCTGCCAGTTTTCCTTTTCACATCCAAAATTCAATTTGCACAGAAACAGTTAGAGTACTCTATGTAACAATCGTTTTGTTAAATTACCAGAAGTTGCAGAATAGCTGTGAGTTGAGCTGCAATAAAAGTGATTTAAAGACTAACAGTCAGCAAAATGAATAAAAGACATAAACCTCTCACACACATTAAACACATGTAGTACTACCATTCTGCTAAGGAGACCAAGAGAGAATGATGATGTTTCCACTCTGGAAACCACGTCAACTGCAAAATGTATTTAGATTTTCTGTTATGCACATAGCATAATCCTTTACTGTTTCCATGGCAATTTGCATCCCAATTAAGCCATTTCTCAACAAACAGAATGGTAGTAATATTCAGAACACAAACACATGTCGACACAGCCCTATTACAACACCAATGTATGTGAGCTGCGGCAGGTAAGTCAAAATAACATTTAGATGAAGTAACCTAATAAAATCAGAGGAAAAACATAACAACAATAATGTGCTGCTCTGGTCTTATGCATCAACCTCTGTCATAGTGCAGAGGACTCTGAATAAAGCGTCAGGTGCGTGTGTGTGGGAGGTGTAATTAGGGCTGTTTGTGATTTAGAAAGTGAGCGTGTGATTAAAGTGTTTGTCATTTCGCTAGAGAGTGTGTGTACGGCTCTGGAATAAAATGAAAGGGCAGAAGCTAAACAAGACCAGGTGAGTTATGGCAGGTGACTCCAAGTCATTATGCACATTTACAAAAATGGATTTGTTTTAATCACCCAGTGTGTGTTTGTGTCTCTGTGTGCATGTTCACAGAGGTAGGTCAAGAATATCTGACAGGAGAGAAAGGGAGATTTAAGCAGGGGTGTGTAAATTAAACAGGGCAGTAATTTAGTGCTGTGATGAGGCTGCTGCCCTGCAGGACATGCATTTCACTCACAGACACACACTTCTATCAAACACATCCATCCATCCATCACCACACGCGCACGCACGCACACACACACACACACACTTATTCATTGCAGGCCAACAGCATCAGTGGGGGAAGAAGAGGGGAATTAGTACTTGATACAGAAACAAAAAATTTGTTTCATTCAGTCATTTGTGGTTTTGAATGTGTGGGTCTATGAATGTGTACAGGTGTACCTGATATAGGGTTCCCACACTTTTTAACCAATGAATTTCATTGACTTTTCCATTTGTTCATGATCACTGGATGAAAACAATTTCATTTAAATTGTACCAGAGATTATTTAGCAGAGATTGGTCACTTCTATTAAAATGAATGGGAGAAATTGGAATGCTCAACCAAAGAGCTCCGAGTACCCAACGGTCAACGGATGTAGAAAGTCCTGCATTACAGTTAACAGGGCCAATCACCTTTTAGATACAGACATCACCTGCCAATCAATTCTAGAACGCGCATGCACATTAGCTATACAAGCCAGGAAAATTTAGTTTTTTAGCGTAATATGAGGTTAAGAATCACAATTTATGATACCAGTATTGTCAGATTTTATTGCCGACTTGAAATATGTTCTTTGATCGTAATCTTGACCAACCATTTTTGAAATTTTGGTCTTTCTCCATTCAAGTAGATAAGAGCTGCACTGGCATGACTGGAAATAGCCTCCCAAAAGCATTCCAAAGATGGCCGACAGTGGACTGACTTGCTAGAAAGACTTTGCACTCACAAAGAGTAATTTCTAGCTCATTAAATATGTTACAGCTCACAATAACAAAAAAATAATAATAATTATATTCACTATAGAAATTTCCATGACTTTTCTATGACTTTTTAAAAGGAATAAATCAAATCAAATCAAATCACTTTTATTGTCACACAGTCATATACACAAGTGCAATGGTATGTGAAATTCTTGGGTGCAGTTCCGAGCAACATAGTAGTCGTGACAGTGATGAGACATATACCAATTTACAACACAATTTAAAATCTAATATACACATAATTACACACAACACAATATACAAATAATAACATACAATGTACAGTATACAATACACACAATATAGAATACACATTATACAATAAAAAAGTATATAGAGTATACATGGGATGTACAGTAGGTTGTATTGTACTGTATTGACATTCAGGCTGTCAGTTGATAGTAAGTTGCCAGTGTGTTGTTAAGAGAGAATATAATATAATAATAATTTATGACAGTCTGGTGTGAGATATAAGAGTAAGATTAATAAAGTGCAGTGCTGATGTATTTGATCGTGGGAGATTAAGAGTTCAAAAGTCTGATTGCTTGGGGGAAGAAGCTATCATGAAGTCGGCTGGTGCGGGTCCTGATGCTGTGATACCGCCTGCCTGATGGGAGCAGTGAAAACAGCCCATGGCTCGGGTGGCTGGAGTCTCTGATGATCCTCCGAGCTTTTTTCACACACCGCCTGGTATATATGTCCTGGAGGGAGGGAAGCTCACCTCCGATGATGTGTCTGGCAGTTCGCACCACCCTTTGAAGTGCTTTGCGGTTGTGGGCTGTGCTATTGCCGTACCAGGCGGAGATGCAGCCAGTCAGGATACTCTCTACAGTGCAGGTGTAGAACCGTGTGAGGATGTGGCGGTTCATTCCAAACTTCCTCAGCCATCTCAGAAAGAAGAGGCACTGATGAGCCTTCTTCACAACGGCTTCAGTGTGGATGGACCATGTTAGTTCCTCAGTGATGTGGACACCCAGGAACTTGAAGCTGCTGACTCTCTCCACTGGTGCTCCATTGATGGTGATGGGACTGTGTCCTCTATCTCTTCTCCTGAAGTCCACCACAAGCTCCTTTGTCTTACTGATGTTGAGGGAGAGGTTGTGTTCCTGACACCAGTGTGTTAGAGTGTGCACCTCCTTTCTGTAGGCTGTTTCATCATTGTCAGTGATCAGACCTACCACCGTTGTATCATCAGCAAACTTAATGATGGCATTGGAGCTGTGTGTTGCCACACAGTCATGTGTGTACAGGGAGTACAGGAGTGGGCTGAGAACACAGCCCTGTGGGGCTCCAGTGTTGAGGGTCAGTGATGATGAGATGTTGCTGCCCATTCTAACCACCTGGCATCTGCTTGACAGGAAGTCCAGGATCCAGCTGCACAGTGAGCTGTTTAAGCCCAGAGCCCTGAGTTTCTTATCAAGCTTGGAGGGCACTATGGTGTTGAATGCTGAGCTGTAGTCTACAAACAACATTCTCACATAAGTGTTCTTTTTTTACAGGTGGGAGAGAGCAGTGTGTATTGTAGATGCAATGGCATCATCAGTGGAGCGGTTGTTGTGATAAGCAAACTGCAATGGGTTTAGTGAGGGAGGCAGCACAGAGCAGATGTAATCTCTGATTAGTCTCTTAAAGTATTTGCTGATGATGGGGGTCAGAGTAGCAGGACGAAAACCATTTAAGCAAGTGATTTTGGAATGCTTTGGAACAGGCACAATGGTGGACATTTTAAAGCATGTGGGGACTACAGACAAAGAGAGGGAAAGGTTGAAAATGTCCGTATAAACACCAGCCAGTTGGTTCGCACACGCTCTGATGATGCGGCCCGGAATGCCGTCTGGACCCACGGCTTTGCGGATATTCACCCGTCGGAAGGATCGGGTTACATCCGCTACAGAAACGGAGAGTGAACTAACCTCTGTAGCTTCAGCTGCGAGAGCTCTCTCCGCGAGGGTGGTGTTATTTCCCTCAAAACGAGCATAAAAAGTATTTAGCTCATCTGGGAGAGAGGCAGCGGTGTTCACGGTGGAGTTTTTATTCCCTTTAAAGTCTGTGATGATGTTAATTCCCTGCCACATGCTTCTAGAGTTGGTGGTGTTAAACTGTCCTTCAATCTTGTTCCTGTACTGACATTTTGCTGTTCTGATGGCATAACTGGCTTGTTTATGCTCCTCCGCATTCCCGGAATTAAAAGCGGAGGTCCGCGCATCAAGTGCCGCGTGAACATCGCTATTAATCCAAGGTTTCTGGTTCGGGTAGATCCGTATTTTTTTGGTCAGAACAACGTCCTCTACGCACTTTCTGATGAAACACATTACGCTATCAGCGTAAAGCTCGATGTCGTCATCAGAGGCGGACCGGAACATCTCCCGGTCCGCGTGATCAAAACAGTCTTGTAGCATAGAGTCTGATTGGTCCGACCAGCACTGGATCGTTCTGAGGGCGGGTGCTTCCTGTTTCAGTTTCTGCCTGTAAGCGGGCAGAAGCAGAATGGAAGAGTGGTCCAATTTGCCAAATGGTGGGCGGGGGAGGGATTTGTAGCCGTCCCGGAAGGGAGAGTAGCAATGGTCCAAAACCCGGTCCCCTCGTGCGTTGAAACTGATGTGTTGGTGGTATTTTGGTGCAACTGATTTGAAACTGGCTTTATTAAAGTCTCCGGTCACAATGAATGCGGCCTCAGGGTGCGCGGTTTCCTGCTTGCTTATAATCCTGTACAGTTCCTTGAGTGCCCGGTCTGTGTCGGCTTGTGGCGGGATGTACACAGCAGTGATAATGACCACTGTGAATTCCCTCGGTAGCCAGAATGGTCGACACAGAAGCATGAGAAATTCCAGATCAGGAGAGCAGAAAGACTTGACAGAATGTATGTTCCTCTGATCACACCAGGATTTGTTGATCATAAAACATACACCACCACCTCTGCTTTTACCTGAGAGGTTTTTCGCTCTGTCTGCTCGGTGCACGGAGAATCCCCTGGAGTCTGGAAACTCCGCAGACATCCAAGTTTCTGTAAGGCAGATAATGCAGCAGTCCCTCGTCTCTCGTTGGAAAGAGATCCGCGCTCTCAGCTCGCAGAGCTTGTTGTCCAGAGACTGAACATTTGCCAGTAGAATACTGGGTAGCGGGGGTCGATTTGCACGATGTCTTACTCTGATGAGAACGCTGGCTCTGTTTCCCCTTTTCCTTTTGATTTTTCGCAGCCGGGCAGCCCAGACAAAGGGCTCCGCTGGTGTGTTTGTAAACAGCGGGTCGGCATTGAGGAATTTGAAGTCCGGTTTACGGTGTGTAATTGCTGAGCCAATGTCCAAAAGTGTTTGTCTGTCGTAGACAATAAGGCAGACAACATCCAATACAAAAAACTTTACAAAAAAGAATTGTAAACAAAACAAACAAAACACTACAATGTTGTGTCTGAGCTCGCAACGCAGCAGCCATACTCGGCGCCATCTTGAGTCCAATACTGTCGTTCACCTCAATATTTATCTCATCAAATGATGAGAGAATTATAATTTTTGTTGAACTATTCCTTTAAGATTGTATTCATCTGAACATGACTTTCCAGAGCTGAAAATATCCATTTTAAAATTCCCTGACATTTCCATGACCATCCTGATGACAGAAATCACACGGCTCTTTTTAAAACAAAATGAAATAAAACAAAAAAAACTGTATATCACACCTCTAAATGCTTCCATCACGGCCCAGGAAAAAAAAATAGCTAAGCATGTTTATTCACAATCAGGACTAAAAAAAAAGTGCAAAACAAACAAACAAACAAACAAAAACCTGAAAATAACCTAACCTGTATCCAGCTATAATGAAGACTAATTTAAATTAATGCTCCTCCCTTATGGCACAAACAGTGATTAAAGCAGAGGGTCAGGTTGTGTAACGTGGAGAGTCGGCCCACACTGCTGAAGATGGATAAGTGGCTCACGGCTTTAGCAGACAGAGCTCCCGATTGAACATGAGTAATGGATTTGCCAGGGTAAAGTGACGGCTATTCTGTTTACGCTCTGAGGGAAGTCCTGCCCATCGGCATGCAAGCAAATGTGCATTTTAATCATCTATTTCTGGAGACACATGGGTGTAGGAATGGACTTTTAGGAGAGAATAGGTTTGTTGCTAATGCTGAATGATAAACGGAGAACTCAGGACTCTAGCTGCTAAGGACAGAGAGCATCTGGACAGCTGAAATAAATCAGCCCTTTACAGACATATTTACACTGGATCTGTTCCACTGGCCAAGCCAATGAGCAACTGGCCTGGACTGGTACGATCCCAAATTGCTCACTCTGATTACACTCTCGGTCATCAGCAAGGCCACTCTCTCTGTCTGAAACTATAGCACAAAGTCATCAAGCATTCAACAAACATAAGAAATTAGTGACAGGGATTTCCTGGGCATGACTTCTGCAGAATAGCTTGGGAAGCATGTCTGAGGCTATAGAGGGGTGAGCTACATACACCTCTCGTGAGAGACTGGATAAGCAAGAATGGGAGAGAGGGATGAGAAAAAGCTTTACGGAAAGAGTGGATTAACACATCAAAACAACAATTCAGAATAACCCAGTTTCAAGGACAACAAGTACTGTATCCAAAACACTCATGAACGCACAAACACATTTCTCTCATCCTCAAACAAGAGATTTCCAGAGGAGTTATGGGTTGGTCACACTTGGCTGTGAACATGCACATTTTTTCTAGACAACATAACAGACCAGGATATGATGTCACATGGAAGAGCTTCTCATGTAAGTAAATAATACATCACAAATAATAAATAATCTTATCTTAAAATTGTTATCATTGTATTGAGTCAAGAGGACAGTATGCAACTTTTTGATCTTCTATTGGTCACACGTTCTCTCGTCATTCACCGAACTTGAACATCCTATACGTAGCATAGTACGAAATTTCTTTGCATGAGCTTTCGTTTCCGGTCTCTTGCGTTTGGATGCATTTGAATGGGAATGAATGGCGCACGAAGTCTAGTGTGACCACCCTTTAGATAGGAGAAAGTACGTCACTGTGATAAACATGCTCATAAATGACAGACAACCAAAAGACACTTGATGTCAGTTGAAGTGGCTATTAATATCACAGCACACAAACATTAGAGAAAGGAACACAGACAAATACAAGATAATAGTAGAGAAATTTAAGATCAGTAATCTGTCTGTCAGACATTATGATTACAAAGCTATATCAAATTTGGAGTTTATCTCAAGGGTGCAGTTCAACATTTGATCCTACATTCAACACCCTAAACTACCCTCAGTAACCACAACAACAGCACTTCTCCACAATGTTACAACTTCAGTCCCATATGACACCAAACCTGCACCGCACCAGTCAGACAGAGTGGGATGAGACTAAAATGTGAGTCTGAAAATGGCTGAAAGTTTATGTAGGTTGGTAGAGAGTAAGGGAAAAGCGCTACTGCCCAGCTTCTCATTCTAAAAGAACATTTGGCATTTCTGCATTGTCTTATTGCTCATTTGGGAGCATTATTGCATGTGCTACTTCTGACAAACACATATTCTGTACACATACACCCAAGTTAAGCAGCATCCACATGATTCGCATTAGCTTTATTTAATACACTGAGCTCTATAGAATGAAGTGTCAGCATTGACTTCTGTGCCGCCGTGCACTTCAGTCAAGCCTTGAAACGTGGCCCTCAAGGTTCAAACAATTTCAAACTTGACCCCATTGCCGGTGACTTTTCGAAGCAACAGCTAATGATTACATGGCAATTTGCGAAGTCTGTCTTTGCAATGACAGGTCTAAAACCATAGTGATTTTCACACGTTCTCACTTTTGATGTCTTTCAGTGTACAAAGCAACATTAAATATTAAAAAACCGTCAAAATTTACGAAGACATTAAATGTCTCAATTCCTTTTTATTAAATACTTAGCTCACTATTTGCAAGCAACCAGAGACTTAACACATTTAAGTCCACCAAGAAGAACATCTAAAAGACCTTAATGCAAACAAGTCTTCTAATTATTATCTGCAAACAAAACAACTTTTTTCTCTTCAAAATAGAAGTCCAAATACACGTTTTCAACGTTTACTGTGTACACCTCCCCCTTTCTTGCTGGACAAACTTGTAAAATCGCTCCTCCGTGATGCTTTCTGCAACGTTTGTCATGTGGAGGGCAAAGCAGCACTTGACAAGTTCATGTGGAAGCCACTTTAAGCATTCATTTTATTATATTGTAATTTAACAGATGATTTAACTTAATACCAAGAACACTTAATACCAAGCTGGAATTAAACCCCTTGCTCACGGTACATTGGTGATGGCCAATGATTTGAACCAACAAAATTTCGGTTACTAGCCCAGAACACTAATTCAGGCTACACACCCAAAATAAGAGGTCTTAGTTTACTTAGTTTGGTCTTAGTCATAAACACTAGCTTCATTCATTATACTAAAGAATATTCTTATAAAGAAATATGTTATTCTTCTAAAAAGAAATAGTCATCACTATCTGTGCTCAAACTACAGAGCAAGCAGATGAGCAGAGCTGCAAATCCAAAGTCCAATATGATCTACAGCTTAAAACAGCATGCCAGGAGCTGATGCAGACAATCTTTTTAAGGGTTCAAATGTGAGAAACCCTAAGAAACAATTTTTCAAACCTGCCTTTCAATTCTGATTTCCAAACTACAAAATCAGTACTGAAAATGTGCAAAACTAAGCATAAACACTAGCATGATTTTGCTAAATCATGCATTATGCAGGCTTACAGTACTCTACACAGCTTTAATTATAGTGGTTCATCTCAATGCAAAACTGCTTTCCCTGGGCACCACTAGATTCCTGATATTGGCTACCATAGATGTGACAGTAAATGGCTGTGCTCTTCTTTTTATTAAATGTAGACATGTTATTGCAGCAATAACTTAATAAAGCAGCTGCTGCTAGCATTTTGCACTACAGGCCCGCAACAAGATAGACATGGTCTATTTCATTTCCTTTACAGCCGTCAGCATATTAAATGTGTTGAGGCATTTTATGTAAAAAAAAAACAGAAAATGAATATTTATAGACTCGCTGTTGCATTTTTGCATCAATGGCCTGATGCACGTCTATGTGTAAGTGTGCATGCACTGTTATCTCAAAGCTGGAGTTCTACAGCTATCACAAAAGCCCTTCAGCTGCTGATAATTTATAGAGACATAAAACACACCATAGCGCTACAATCAGCCCTGCAATGACGGTCTGAATTTAATTTGGGTTTTCCAAGTAACAATAATCCTCTCAAAACACTGGAAACCCATGAGTTTGCACTTATGAGAACCACACAGGAGAGAACTTGGATGCACATTAAAACAAATTTAAAAAATGAGGGGGAGAGAAGGGCAACAAAAATCATACCTATATATACACCTTAATCACAGACTCCTACACCTGCCTTTCTCTTTCAAGAATGGACTTTGGATTGCAAAAGAACTAGAACTGAGAACTTAATTAGACCTGATGACAATTCTCCAGATTTAAACTAAAGCCAGTGAGTGCTGCCTTTCCAGGAAAAGTACAAATAGCCCTCGGCAATCAAGCAATATCACCTTCATCCAACTCAGAAACAGCTTTGATTTCAAGAACTAAAGCATCATAGGGTTTGGAAATGTCTTGACTCTGATCTTCTGTTTTGGTCTTTATATAGAACAAAAGAAAGTACACAGGGCTGTAAATTTAATCTCAACCAACAAGCTAGAGGACAAGAGAAAGAGAGATATGTCAATGTTTTCCTTCAGCTGAGACCACACTACTACATATAAGCACACCAACATACTCCAACAACTGGCTCATTCCTAATTATGCATTAATGAGCTGGAAGGTGTCAATATGATAAATCAGTTGTGATGGTTTACATTTAGTGCAGGTAACAATTAGAGTGATTTATGATGGCCAGCAGATTGGGCATTATGGCTATGCATGGATGATGTAAAAGTTCTCGATAGGAGCATCCAGAGTCCACTGTGTTTTTATGTCTACTGTCTCTGTAGGTTACCGAAAAATATCCTGTGCTCTAACAGTTAATTTTCTGAAAAGTCTTAAATGTTTTAATTGGTTCTGCAATTTCGTCTTTGCATAAGTTGAGTAAAAATAATAAACAAGCTAAAAAGTCAAAAGCACTGTTAAAACAATGGCTACGAGTGGACCTCTGAGACAATTCGGCTAGTTAGGATTTAAAAGCTAACTGATACTGAGAAGAGATCAGAAGCAAGGTCAATATATTTGTTCTCTCAAAACGAGAGGGGGATAGATAGAAAACTGGAGCATAAAGGTTTAATGAATGATGAGAATGTACACCATGCACTGATATGACGTCTTTACAAGGTTCAGTTCAAAGACCTGCAGCTAAATTACAGTCATCAAAGAGACACAAGAGAAAAGGGCTCTCACATTCAACTTAACTTCCATTACTGAGAATATCTGGACAGAGCTATGGGGCTTCAATCACCTACAGATAAAATAATTACATTTCTCATATTCTCATAAAAAAAAAAAAAAATAAATAAAAAAAAAAGAGGTTAAAAATTCATAACACGTCCCATCTACACGAATCATTATCTTCAAGACTGGAGTCTGACAAGCTATTTTTAACAAGTACATTCAAGTTCGAACAGATGAGTCCTTTTACCTTTTTTTTTTTTTTTTTTTTTTAATGGAAAAAAGTTTTCTTAATATATAAAACAGTTAATACAAGATTCTGTGATGTTTAAGCTAAATCACATAATTAAAGTAGTACAAGCACATTCTGGGAAGATTAAGTGATTTTTCTAACAAATCAAACAAGACTGCTTTAAAATAATTATGGAGAAAGAAAGCATCATTTAGGTCACCAAAAAGGTCCACAAAAGCATACTTGAATTTAATTAACCACTACTGAGAGAGCACACCGCAATACTGCAAATGTTTTGATCTTAAGTGTTCTCACAAACAATGAGAAATTAAAAATTAACTTTTATAGTCTTACTGCTGTGACTGCTGCACAAAACTAACTTTTATTAGGCCTAAAAATCAATATCTCAGCTTATTTCGTACATAACGCATATAATGAGTATCTTGTATTTGGGATTGGAGTGTACTGATGTAGCAGAGGGAATATGTATATAATGGGAGGACAGAAAAATGCACTCAGGCCATTGTAGAGTGATGGTAGCTTGCTGGCCAGTGAAGAGGGCTTCTGACCAGGAGGTCAGTGTTCTGCTCAGCTGACACTATCCTACTCTACTGCACACAGCTGTGTCCCATTTACTCCAGTATTGCTATAGCATATCTGACCTTGTGTGCACCATCTGACCATGTCTGCTCCATCAACTCTGATTACAAATGAAGAATATGAGTGTGTGAGTGAGCTGTGTATAACTAATAACTGCTGGCTTAGTTCTTCCTCAGAATAGAAGACATAAAATAATAAAATCTGTGATCAATGTCGGCTACAATTTTGAATCTAAAGTCAAATGTGTAAATGATGGTCTTTCTTCTTCTAATGTCTGTACAAATTTCAGACTTGGTTTTCCATGTGCTTGATTTTTAAAGACAGACTTTCTCATTTCTCTGTTCACACATTCAAAATGCAATCATTGTTCAAATCTGACTGTTAAGACTTTGATAACTAATTGCCCATGCTGTCTGATATGTACAAATAGGGATAATGGGAGAAAAGCAAAACAAATAAATAAATTACACAAATTACTTGTGCAAATCAAATACAAAGTTGGATGGCAAGACTGTATTATGTATGTCAAACCACCATCTTTCTTTCGGGGTATTTAAAATGCTTTAAAATGAGAAGCCAAAAAAATATTTTGCAGGATGTTACAAAGCTGGAGACTTTTTCCAGGATAGTCAGAGCAAAGCCAGGGATTCAGCAAACCTTCAACAAGAACAATGGGGTTTTCCTAGGGCTGCCCCCTAATAGTTGACCAAACGTTAGTCGATGAGAAGAGTCTTGGTCTACCAAGATTGGTCGGTTGGTCGCAGAAAAAAAAAAAACTCCACAGGAAACCTGCGAATACCGGTATTACCGCTGGTTGGACGTGAGGTGGTACTACAGGGTAATTTTCATTAAGCAGGGTTAGGGTTAAGCCTACACAATAAAGCAAGACACCTTGATTTCAAACTTTGAACTTTATTTTTAATTATTTTAACTAAAATTTCAAATGAAAATGGAAAAAATTAAGTGCAGTTAAAAAGTGTGTTGTTCAACTTTTTGAAAGATGGCTTTACAACAGTTGTGAAGGGCATCATCTCTCTGGCAAAGAACCTACTTCATCTGTGCATTCTCTACCGGGTATTTCGTTGTCCATCATGTGTGAATATAATTTGGTTTATACATATATTTAATGCATATATATATATATATATAATACATATATTTAATTGGTTTGGGCACCCCTGATCAAAATTTCTGTTGCTGTGAATAGCTAAGCGAGCAAAAGATGGCCTGATTTCCAAAAGGCTTAAAGTTAAAGATGAAATATTTCTTTAATATTTCAAGCAATTTTACTTTTTTATATTCATCTTTTACAGTTTCAAAATAACAAAAAAAGAAAAGGGCCCTAATCAAAAGTTTGGGCACCCTGCATGGTCAGTACTTTTTAATACACCCCCTGGCAAGTATCACAGCTTGTAAAAGCTTTTGTAGCCAGCTAAGTGTCTTTCAGTTTTCACCCATTCTTCCTTGCAAAAGGTTTCTAGTTCTGTGAGATTCTTGGGACATCTTGCATGCACTGCTCTTTTGAGGTCTATCCACAGATTTTCAATGATGTTTAGGTCGGGGGACTGTGAGGGCCATGGCAAAACCTTCAGCTTGCGCCTCTTGAGGTAGTCCATTGTGGATTTTGAGGCGTTTAGGATCATTAACCTGTTGTAGAAGCAATCCTCTTTTCATCTTCAACTTTTTTTTTCAGATGGTGTGATGTTTGCTTCCAGAATTTGCTGGTATTTAATTTAATCCATTCTTTCCTCTACCAGTGAAATGTTCCCCTGTGCCACTAGCATCAACACAAGCCCAAAGCATGATCGATCCACCCCCGTGCTTAACAGTTGGAGAGGTGTTCTTTATATACATCATGATTATATATATATATATATATATATATATATATATATATATACACACACACACACACACACACACGCCGCCTCGGTGTGGAGCGCTCCTATCGTTTGTTTGTCCTGTGTTTAGTAATCTTTTTCCAGTCAGTTTTACCAGAGATGAACTGCTGAACATTCGACAGCTTATACCAGACAGTCTTTTCCCGGTTTTTGAATATTCAGACGTTTTGCTAGACATTTTAGTTGGAGGCGTGGCATTGTTGTTCAGGAGACGCAGGCGAGGAAGACGAGCCGGTGCGCTGGTCAAACTCCGTCGGTGGGGCTTTCGAACAACGCTACCGAGCATTCATCTTGTGAATCTCCGCTCTCTTCCTAACAAAACGGACGAACTACATCTTCTGACCCGCACAAACAAGGACTTTTCAACCTCTGCTGCCTTGTGCTTCACAGAAACCTGGCTGAGTGAAGCCATTCCGGACAGTGCGTTACATCTGCCGGGATTCCAGCTGTTCAGAGCGGATCGCATCACGGAGTTAATGGGGAAAACGAGAGGTGGTGGAACATGCTTTTACATCAATGAAAGTTGGTGTACAGATGTAACAACGTTAAAGAGGATGTGCTGTCCTAATTTGGAAGCGCTCTTTATTAACTGTAAGCCTTTCTACTCGCCGCGGGAGTTTTCCTCGTTTATTCTGGTGAGTGTGTATATCGAGCCAAACGCGTGTTTGAATGCGGCGCTGCAACAGCTGGCTGATCAAATCACAGACACAGAACAACAATACCTGGACTCAGTTATTATTATTCTTGGGGATTTTAACAAAGCAAATCTCACACGTGAACTGCCCAAATACAAACAGCACATTACATGCCCCACCAGAGACAGGAACATACTGGATCATTGCTACACAACAAAGGATGCATATCGCTCTGTCCCTAGAGCAGCTTTGCGACTCTCTGATCAATGTCTGGTTCATCTTCTTCCAACCTACTGGCAGAAATTAAAATCAACCAAGCCAGTAGTAAGGACTGTAAAGAGATGGACCAATGAAGCAGAGCGGGAACTGCAATTGAAGCAGGTTTGTATGGACTGGAGTGTTTTTGAGGCTGCAGCCACAGACCTGGACAAGCTCACAGATACTGTTACATCATATATCAGTTTCTGTGAGGATATGTGTATTCCTACTAGGACTTACTTAAAGTTCAACAACGACAAACCGTGGTTTACAGCAGAGCTCAGGCAGCTTCATCAGGCCAAAGAGGATGCTTACAGGGGTGGGCATAAAGTCTTGTACAATCAGGCCAGGAACACACTGAACAAGGAAATCAGAGTGGCTAAAAGAAGATACTCTGAGAAGCTGAAAAACAAGTTTTCAGCTAACGACCCTGCATCAGTGCGGAGTGGCATGAAACAACTCACAAATTACAGGACTCCTACCCCCAACCCTGTGGTGGACCAACAACTGGCTGACGACCTGAATGTGTTCTACTGCAGATCTGAAAGGCCCAATCTCACACCCCACACCCACTCTGACCTTCACTTCACACAAACACCAACACCTCCTGCAACCCCCCTCCTCTTCCCTCCTGCTACTTAACCTGCACTTAAGATCTGTGAAGATGATGTGGGCCGCGTCTTTCGGAAACAAAAGACGAGGAAATCTTCAGGCCCAGATGGCGTCTCACCAGTGTGTCTTCAATCCTGTGCTAACCAGCTGGCCCCCATCTTCACACATATCTTCAATAGATCACTGGAGCAGTGTGAAGTCCCATGCTGCTTCAAATGCTCAATCATCATTCTTGTCCCAAATAAACCAAAAATCACAGGACTTAATGACTACAGACATGTCACTCTGACGTCTGTGGTCATGAAATCATTTGAGAGACTGGTGTTGGCCCACCTGAAGAACATCACTGGACCCTTTCTAGATCCCCTTCAATTTGCTTATCGAGCAAACAGTTCTGTGGATGATGCAGTCAACATAGGACTGCATCATATCCGGCAACATCTGGACAGATCAGGGACATACGCAAGGATCCTTTTTGTGGACTTCAGTTCGGCTTTCAACACCATCATCCCAGCTATACTCCAGAATAAATTACACCAACTCTCTGTTCCCATGTCTATCTGTCAGTGGATTACCAGCTTTCTGATGGACAGGCAGCAGCTTGTGAGACAGGGGAAACTCAATTTCAGCACCTGTACAATCAGCACTGGTGCCCCCAGGGATGTGTGCTCTCCCCACTACTCTTCTCCCTCTACACCAATGACTGCATCGCCAAGGACCCCTCTGTCAAGCTCCTGAAGTTTGCAGACGACACCACTGTCATCGGCCTCATCCGAGATGACGAGGAGTCTGCATACAGAAGGGAGGTTGAACAGCTGGCTGTCTGGTGCAGTCAAAACAACCTTGAGCTGAACACGCTCAAAACAGTGGAGATGATTGTGGACCTTTGGAGGAACACCCCAACACTGACCCCACTCACCATTCTAAACAGCACTGTGGCAGCAGTGGAGTCATTCCACAGGCGCTGCTGATACAGTTCTACTCAGCGGTCATTGAGTCTGTCCTCTGCACTTCAATAACTGTCTGGTTTGGTTCAGCTACGAAATCAGACATCAGAAGACTACAAAGGTCAATTCGGGCTGCTGAGAGGATTATTGGTTGCCCCCTGCCCCACCCCTTCAAGAACTATACACTTCCAGAGTGAGGAAAAAGGCTGGAAAAATCACTCTGGACACCACTCACCCTGCCCACTACCTTTTTGAACTGTTGCCTTCTGGCCGATGCTTCAGAGCTCTGAGCACCAGAACCGTCAGGCATAGGAACAGTTTTTTCCCTCAGGCTATCCATCTCATGAACAGTTCAATTGCCCCATTGAGCAATAACTATGTGCAGTACACAGTTTAGTGTTTTTTTTTTTTTATATTTATCCAACACATCCAACCTCTTCTGCCATTTCATTCCTCTGGGGAGAAAAAAGAAAACATTTGCACCGTACATAACAGATTTGTATTTGCGCTGTACATAACAGATAACAGATTGTATTAGATTGCACTACGTATGTGTATGTGTGTATGTGTTTGTCTGTGTTTATGTACATATGTGTATAACTATTTTTTATTTTTTATTATCATCCATGTCTTGCTGCTGTTTTTGTATTGTTGTACACTGGAAGCTCCTGTTACCAAGACAAATTCCTTGTATGTGTAAGCATACTTGGCAATAAAGCTGATCCTGATTCATGAAATTCTGCACCCTTTTTTCTCCAAACATACCTTTGCTCATTGCAGCCAAAAAGTTCATCAGTCTGCAGGACTTGTTTCCAAAATGCATCAGGCTTGTTTAGATGTTCATTTGCAAACTTCTGATGCTGAAATATGTGGTGAGGATGCAGGAAAGGTTTTCTTCTCATGACTCTTCCATGAAGGTCATATTTGTGCAGGTGTTGCTGCACAGCAGAACAGTGCACCACTACTCCAGAGTCTGCTAAATCTTCCTTAAGGTCTTTTGCAGTCAAACAGGGGTTTTGATTGGCCTTTCTAGCAATCCTACAAGGAGTTCTCTCTGAAAGTTTTCTTGGTCTTCCAGACCCCAACTTGAACTCCACCATTCCTGTTAACTGCCATTTCTTAACTACATTATGAACTGAGGGAACGGCTCCCTGAAAATGCTTTGCTATCTTCTTATAGCCTTCTCCTGCTTTGTGGGCATCAATTATTTTAATTTTCAGAGTGCTAGGCAGCTGCTTAGAGGAGCCCATGGCTGCTGATTGTTGGGATTTGAGGAGTCAGAGTATGTATAAAGCTTTGAAATTTGCATCACCTGGCCTTTCCAAATGATGATTGTGAACAAGCCATAGCCCTAACAGGCTAATTAAGGTCTGAGACCTTGGTGAAAGTTATCTGAGAGCTCAAATCTCTTGGGGTGCCCAGACTTTTGCATGGTGCTCCTTTACCTTTTTTCACTCTAAAATTGTACAAAATAAAAATAATAAATTAATATTGCTTAAAATGTTGGAAAGACTGTTTCATCTTTAACTTTATGCCTTTTGGAGATCAGTTCATCTTCTACTCACTTAACTATTCACAACAACAGAAATTTTGACCAGGGGTGCCCAAACATTTGCATGCCACTGTACATATATACAGTACTGTGCAAAAGTTTTAGGCACTTGTGAACAATGTTGTATAGTGAAAATATTTTCAAAAGTAATACCATATATAGTTTTGATTGATCAATTAAAGTCATACAAAGTCCAGTAAACATAAAAAAAAAGCTAAAATAATATTTTGTGTGACCACCCTTGTCATCAAAACAGCACCAATTCTCCTGGATAAACCTGGACACAATTTAAGGTTCTTGGCAGATAGGATGTTTCAAGCTTCTTGAAGAATTCGCCACAGTTCTTCTATCTATTTAGGCTGTCTCAGTTGCTTCTGTCTCTTTATGTAATCCCAGACTGACTCGATGTTCAGTGGGGGGCTCTGTGGGGGCCCATGCCATATGCTGCAGGGCTCCCTGTTCCTCTGTTCTATTCTATTCGCAAAAGTAATGTTTGGGAATCTATAATCTAAAATCTATATTTTCTATTAACACACTAAAGCAGAAGACAAAAATATCCATGAAAAGACAAAAGTTTTTGTGAAAAATCTTATGTGCCTAAGACTTCTGCACAGTACTGTATACATATCTCACAATATCCATTTGCATCGGCAATACCCGGGATGAGGGATCGGTGAATATTATTGATTTAGTGATTTTGCATTGAAAATTAAATTAATTTATTTAAAAAATGAAAAACTTGAATCAAACACATTTCTAAATTCAAATTGCACTCCAAACGAAACGAAAAAACAATTAAAATAATGAAGTGATCGAAAAAATTATATATATATATATATATATATATATATATATATAGTAACCACCTTTCCATTTACTGTCAGGCAAGTATTTGTCTAAACATGCAGACAGAAAATTACTTACACAAATTAAGTCATAAAAACAATTATAAATGTAAAAATAATAACTATAATGATGCTAATAATCACTGAAATATAAATCATGGTTTGAGGTGAATGTGTTTTTGTATTATTTTATGCTTTAATCACAGATGTATAAGCTGCAGTGTTGGTCACAATGAACTACTCTGTGGAAATAAAGCAAACTGAACTCAAAGCACCTCCTGAGCGGAGATGGTCTGATGTCATGTTCTTCTGATACTGTTCTTGCAAAAAAAAAAAAAAAAAAAAAACAATTCAGGAGACAGAAACAAAGAAAGAGTGAGAACCTTTTACATGTGCGTGTTCCACGAGACTGCACGCCTCCGTAGGCGCATAGACTGTTTTCTTTCATCTGTTGTCTATCACGCATGTCTGTGTGTGTCTATGGGCAAATAATTTGTAATATTAATTTTATAATAATATTAGCCTAATAATAATAATAATCAAATGCATTAATGGGATAACAAGCCAAATATCGTCTTGACATCGTCAAAGGCATCAGCTATTGCCGATCACTCTGACCATCATCGATCCCTGAGATCATCGTCTGTCGGCACAACCCTAATGTGCATTTCTCTCTATAAATTAAAAAAATGTTCAGACAGTCACCTTGCTGGTTTTTCCGACACATTCAGAATCATTACTGCTTTTACCGGTGTCACTGCGGCTCGCTTTGTGCATGCGCTTGTAAAATTGATATTTTAAAGGCTCATTATTACGGTTTAGTATTTCTCTGTAATGTAGAACAGTGTTAGCAATGTTACTTATAACATTCTTTCTCAGCCCTGGAACTCAAACCATTTTCTGATGCCCCCCAAAATATATATTTAAGTAATTCAATTAATATCATAAACGTGCGTCAACTAGTCGACTAATTGCTTAAACTAACGCCTACTAGTCGACTAGGAAAATCTTTGGTCGGGGGCAGCCCTAGATTTTCCAAAATAATCCTGTGTGTTTGAATAGCTTCAACAAATATTCCAACAAACCTTTAACATCCACTTAAAAAGCTATCTGACTGAACCAGACCTGAAATGCACTGGGTTGTACTTTTTCATTTATGATTTGCATTGTGCTCTTCTGCATTGTTTTTGTGTTGCATTTAAGACTATATCCCCAGTACTGTTTGAACTATCAGATTTATTGTACTGTCTGTGGGAGATCTGTGTATGTAAGAATTATTGGTCTCTGACAGAACTGGCCAATAAAACTCCTCATCCATCAATAGATCCTCATCAAGACTGGCACATCTGGGTTTAGAGATAAGTAAAGGTCAAGCTGAACTTTATAATGATTAACTTTTTTTTATTCTAACTTTCTTCACACCAGTACAAATCACAAACACAGTATTCACAATACTCATTTTCTACTGTATATCTGGCAGTGTGCACATGCTCTAAGGGATGCCAACCTTTGTTTTCTGAGATATTAAAGATTCTCACAGGCTGAACAGATGTTAGTGCCTAAGTGCTGCCAGGTGTGAGATCAACCCCAGATAACAAGAATCGCTCAGCAATCTTGTAATCAGCCCTGGGAAATAGCCAAGAGCTTCCAGTAATGCACAATGATAGAGGGAAAGAAAGAGAGAGGCAGGCAAGAAAATGACTCTAAAATGTGGCCAATTTCCTCTTCCCTCTATGGCATCTGCCCTCCATCAGCTGCACTCTTGCACTCAGTGGAGTGCACACACTTACCTTTCTCTTCAGCTACTCTTTCACAGTGCAGCCTTTTCCATTGCTCCGATTCCCTCAACACTGTGGGGTACTGAAGCATTTTTGTGTTTCTGAATGGGTGGATGGACGCATGGCAAATATTAAATCTCAGAAGGAACATTAATGTGCCTTTCTGAAAATGCCACACAAGACATAACAGATTATATGACAGCCTATTTGTCATTAATAGTTTTGATACTCCCCTTCAATCACTCACCATTACTGATCTCAGGCAAGTCGAATTTGGTGAAGTCCCACCACTGCAGACGATAGGTTGTGTTCGCGATGTTGCTGGCCACTGCAGATTGACCATCCCCAATAACAGCACCTTAAAAGACACAAGAAGATGATCAGACACATATTAGCGATTGACCAATGTGGGTTTTTAATGTCCGATGCCGATATCTAGAGAGCAAGATGGACGATTTACCCATATAATGCTGATACATATGATATTGTAAAATTTAATATGATAAACAACATGTAGATAAAACTGCTCAAAAATTACATTAACTTTTAGTTAGATTTTTAATCACAAAACAGGTTCATGAGAGATTTGTAATAGTTTTGTTTAGATGGTTTTATTTGATATTTGCCTTTTTATCATCATTAGACAGTTAAAAGTTATAGGGAACTGTCAAGGAGAGAGAGGGAGAATGAAATGCATGTACACTTTAAACATGAGCTCATGCTTGTCTGCTGAGAAATGTTACTGTTTAAATGAGACTTTGTTGCACACCAGTCTATTATTATAGTAACACGATGGAACAAAACAACAAAAAGAACTTTGACTGGTTGTTTACATATCTCAAACAGCTTCTTCACATGCAAAAAAGAAATACCAAAATACTGATCTCCGCAATATCGGTTGACCACTATCACATATTACAGATACAACAATTTGAATAAATAAATAAATAACAGAAAAAACATGCACCTCCAAAACATTTTGATAAAGTTGCACGACTAAAAAAGATATTTATGAAAGCACACTAAAGTCGGCACACTGTTGCTCCCAAATCAATTTAATAAGCTCACCAAGAGACAAAAACGTGAAGTTTTTTTCTCCCCAATTTGGAATGCCCAATCCCCAATGCATTCTAAGTCCTTGTGGTGGCATAGTGACTCACCTCAATCTGGGTGGCAGAGGACGAATCTCAGTTGCCTCTGCATCTGAGACCGTCAACCAGCGCATCTTATCACGTGGCTTGTTGAGCGCGTTTCCGCGGAGACATAGTGCGTGTGGAGGCTTCACACTATTCTCCGTGGTATCCACTCACAACGCGCCCCACCGAGAGTGAACCACATTATAGCAACCACGAGGAGGTTACCCCATGTGACTCTACCCAACCTAGCATCCAGGCTAATTTGGTTGCTTAGGAGACCTGGCTGGAGTCACTCAGCACACCCTGGATTCGCTGAACGAATGAACGAAATGTAGCTTGAAATGTCACAATTTTATCTCTTGGTATGATAACTAAATTAATTTGGGAGCAACAGTGTGCTATTTTAAAATAAGGCATGGTCCTTATATCTAACCATAATAACAGCAGCAGATTACAAGTACAAAGCATATCTTGTTATATTTGACTAAAGAGGCTTTCTGCATTGTGTTGTGGTTGAAAGGGTCCCTAGGTGCAACCGAAGACCTGTACACTCAAGCAGAACACAGGCAAATTAATAATTTTGGCCCAACTAATACAGGCCAAATGATTCACTGTCTATTCTTGTGGCCACGTTCAAGTTAAGGGATAACAATCAGCCAAAAAAATTAAACTCAAGTTTAATAAATCTACAAATCGCCTTGTGCATCTGATCTAGACAATAACAACTAAGTTTAGTTTTGCCTCAGGAATCTTGTCTATTCTGAACCAGCCAATAGCTTCTTCTGTGAAGAGTGCACTAATGGTTATATAAACTATTTTACTCTCTCGGCACTTAGCAAATCGGACATACACAGCACTGAATTTAATACAGGTCCCTGCTTGCAACATAACTCTTCTGCGAAGTAAACAAGCAAACGTCGGGCTGTTCTCTTCAATGCTCAGCCTTGTCACAATAATTACAGAAGGGAGGAGGGAAGGTTTTGGCCAAACAGTATACTAAGAGGTCCATTTGCCAGTAGAGGGTCGATCCTGGCACCGGCTAACAGATTAGATTTGCCTGTTATGACCTCAACTCAAGGAGACATAATGTAGACATAAATATCTATTACACAGCTTCTCCCTGCACTCTGTTGTCTGCCCATTACAGCCCACAGACACCAAGGTGCAGCGAGCTGGCATTCAGACGGAGCTTCCAGGAGCTGCTCTAACAGCCATGGACTAATGAGCTGGAGAGCTCCTCTTGCAATAACATACCCTTTGGGAACCACAATACTATGGACTCTACAACTTATACCAACATACAACACATCAGAAAGTGATGCGTCTGTAAACCGAGACCAGTCTAGCTAAAAGCTCACTTCAAGTTACTATAAATAACTTAAGGGACCATTTGAAGAATCAAACTCCCTCCTCAGTGCAAAAAGACCATTTATTGAAACTACTGCAAAAACAACTCATTCTGCAACTTTCTAGCATCAGGCAGATGAAATCCTTAGAAGTTTTGGAACACATAAGACTGCCTACATTTACACATCAACAATGCCTTTTCAGTATTTAGAAACTTGGGTCTCCCAGTCACAGTGAGGTATTACAAAAGAAATAGGCCAGATAATATCATTTTAGATCATATTACTTATGCTGTTTAGGCTGTTATTGAAGGATGGGGCAGTTAGAAACTATATTGGACTGAACAGCAAACACAGCTCACCAGCAAAAGTGCAGCACAGTGCTGAATGTCATTTAACATGTGAAGAGGGAGTGTCTATAGCAGACTTAAATGTACATCAGCGAAAATAAAGAAGAAAAAAAAAAGCCCTTTTATTCTAAGGGTCAGAGAGAGGGTGGAAAATAGTCATAAAAACTGAAGTATGACCTCAGGGGAAAAAGTTTAAAAAGAGTATATGATATGACCCCATTAGCAAAAAGCATAGATTCCTAGCAGGACAATTCAGAGAGTACTTATCCATAGCAAAATCGTACACATTTCACAACCTTTGAAGCACAAGACCTGTTATAAAGTTTCAGCTATACTGACAGGGACATTATGCAAGACAAATGATACTGGTAGCAAGCTTTTAAAAGGGGGACTGGTGATGGATAGAATGGTAATGATGAGTATTTCTACTGAAACCGAAACCTTCCACCTTCTATATCCTTTCATTGCACTGGTCAACACCAGGCAAATCACAGAGAAATGACACTATAAAAGTAATTAGCTGAATGATGTGTGAAAACCTGTTTGACACCAATTCATCTTTTGAAAACAAATGAGATGATCACTCACTTTAAGGTAGAGATGGTTTGGAGGAGTGGGTTAGAACAGATGAAGAACAGATGGAGTTTACAAGAATAAACTTTTGGAAGCACCATGTGCCTGAGCTGAATTTAATAAGGTGGACAGAGGTTGCAGGGCCACTGGGGGCTACATTCATTTATATAGTAATTTACATAAGACTTACATAATTAATACAAATAATAAAATAAAATAGACAAGCGTGAAGTAGTACTTCAAAACACCTGGTTCAAACATTCCCTTCCATTGAACAGCATGTTTGTTAATCCTTAACAATTTGTATGGTATATAAACAGTAAACAGGTTAAAATTTCTGAGCTGATATGTGACCTGCCCATCATTTTGAGCCACTTTGACCCAAAACACATTTTGAGGTTTATGCGCCAAAATAAGATATAATAATTTAAATGTTTGCTGATATTATCATTTAAATGCTTTCCTTTTTAATTTTCACTAAGTGCATATAACTCAAAATGTGTTTCTCGGACAAACTGACTCAAAATGATGGAGCAGGTCTGTATGTCCAAGATAAGTAAAAAAATGTTTTACATGTCTTTACACAAGTCAATAAAACAATACTAATGCTACACTCATGTGGTATTCAGTCAGAACAAGAAGAATTATTGCTTGTTATTTTAAAAAAATTTACCATTCTTTGCAATGTTTTGAGTTGTCAATAATATTTTTCAAAAATACTGCTTGTATGGACAAAATGAACCTAGAAAATTAGCAAAAAAAAAAAAAAAAAAAAAAAACACCAAAGGGGATCTTTAACAATTTACTTTGTACAATGTTACAACAATGCCAATGCCACTCAGACTTGGCAAAGTTTCACTCAGATGACTGATTGTAATCTTTTAAGGCTTCAATAAGTAGACTTTATAAAAGGCTAAAAAGAGGGAAAGTGTGTATTTTTTTAGGTGGTTGATCTGTCAGGTGTAGCTCAGAGAGTAGAGAGTTCTCCACAGGTGGCTAAATTGCAGAGATTCAGAGCCACATTTATACACACATACCATCTCAACTTGTCATAAAAAAATCTGAAATCTCAGCCAAACACTCATTCATTTATCTCACATTCGCTTGATACTAGGCTTCACTTATTATTGTGTGAACCTCAGAACTGTCATGTCAGACGATAAAATGGCTCACTGTTATACAAGGCAATTGCTCTGGGAGATATTTTGAAAATCTGGATGATTAGTTTAACAGGTCTTAGAGTCTTGGCAGGATCAGTGCTTTCCGCCCTGCTGGCTGATTAAACTTCTGCTCACCACCAATTACAGTCTCAACACTCAGGCTCAGGTAGTTAACACAGAGGAGGTCAGGTCTGCACCTTTTCACACAGAGTAGGAAAGCTGTTAGAGCCGTTAACTACTCTCTATTCCAGCTGGCATGAGCACTGCAATGTTGTCTGGATATGGTTCAATAGCCCAGCGTGTCTTAATGCTCTGTCATCTGGATATGTTTTGATTGCACGAACAACAGATCTGACAGCCTGCATCATCTTTTGCTTTACCAAGAGGCTGTTGCTGAGTGCCGAAGGAATGAAACGCCAATATCGTTTGAAAATGGAGAACCTTAATTGAAATATCAACTCATCAAATTAAATATGTTGATACTTCAGTCAGGAAAACCTTGGATATGCCGCCCACCAAAGCTTTTAGAACAAATGCATCCATCAAATGTGTTTAAGAAATCTGTGTGATTATATGATTTGCTAGAGAACACATTTAAACATGTAGGTTTTGTTTGGAATGGCATACTTTTATTCTCTATTTCTGCAATATAGTGTGTATAAAGTATGCACTTTTTCTGAGGCATTAGAATACCAACATAATCTACTATATTTGGACTGTCATCTTGACCATTCTTTTCCATGTGATGAATGAACCAAAATTAATAGCCGTAATCTTTATCATCTTCTTGACTCATTATTTGATCAGACTACAAAGAGGAGTGTCACCTCTATTTTACGAAGCATGCTCACAACGCCAAAGCCAATTGTGGTCCGATTAATATGTATAAATGCTGGACGAAGGCAAGCTACAATTGCATTAGGTCTATTGGTCTGACTTCACAAAAATAAGACTGGTAAGATTTCAGCACGACTTAAACTAAGCATTTACATAACATTTTAAAAAGACAAATTATTTAGTCCAACTGAAATCAAACTTTTTAAGTGCATGTAAACATCCTGATTTGTAACAAAAAATTGATAAAAATGCTAAATAACCACATTTATTTCCATAATAACTGGATGCCACTAGCTGAATTAAACATACATGATAAGGTCATGTGAAAACTTTGTAGCATACCACTGCTTGAAACTTTTATTGATGCATAATAGGTTCTGTTTCACATACTATATCTAGTGCAAAGTATTCCATTCCAAACATAGCTCTTGTCTCGCTCAACAGCACTCACTATCAGAATCCCCTCACACATATACGGGAAATGCTTCGGGTATGTGACTCCTGACCCCTAAATTGTATGTTTTGCCACTGAAAGAATAAAGAGCAGCTGAGGGGCATTACTGATGCTGCACCTTTCAAAAACGGGTCACTACCTGGAGCTGTCCAGAAAGACAGAGACAAGGAACTAGAGAAAAAGAGAGAGGGAGAAAGAGACCTCACCTGAACTCTCCATAGACTCAGCTGTGTTTTAAGAGCGGCTCTGCTGGGTCTATTAAGGAAAGCTTACCCGAGGGAATCTTTGTATGGCATGTAGTGTATGTGCTAAACAAGGCCATTGTATGTGTCTTGTTCAACCAAGGGCAATTACCAACAAAAGCATATTTCTTCATAAGAAACAATCACTGTTTATAACAGTGCTTTCTAATATGGTCAAAATTTCATTCACACACCAAAACGTAAATAACCAATTTGTCCAAGTAGCAGAATCCTGTTATATGCCTCATAAATATAGCCTCTTCAGCACTGACCCAACAGAGCAGAAGAGAGAGAGAGAGAAAGTCTGGTGAAAGGACCTTTCCATTAAAGTTAATCGGGTCTGTGCTGCAGTTTTTCATGCTCTGAAAAGTCCATATAAACTGGGTTTCACTCTGACAATGACAGCCCGAGGGATCTGATAGGCCTGCAGTGCTGGGTGGAGCAGGACTGAATGGATCAGAGTTGGGCTGCATTAGAGAGAGTCACTGTTCTCCATCACTACCCCTTCATTTATTAGCCACTCCATCCTAAAGCCCTCTGGCTTTACCACAGTTCTGATCTGTAGTTAAACAATACTAAATAAACAAACATACTGACATATATTGATGTACCCTTTCAAAGGAACAGTCCAGAACATATGCACAGTTTTGTTTAGGCTCCAATAATACATTTTTGGTATCTGACATAATAAAATCTCAGTTTGACATGCACATGGCTTTTCAATGAGAAATGAAACTGAGCACTGAGCATGAGAACAGATTATGTACTCTGAACATATTTTGACAATTTGATGCTGTTGTAAGTAACATAGCCAATAGATAGACATGACCACATATCAATTGAATTTTATAATGCACCATGTTGCTACAAACTTGCTAAAATGGGCTTGTAACACTTAAAATTGTTACCTCAGGATCTTTTTTAGTCCTGGGTAAAGGTAATCCTCATGTTCAATGTTTTACACTGTTCAAACCCTGATTTAGTAATTAATCCTAGGTGGTCAGGTTTCAAAATTTCACACTGTACATTTGTAAATCCTGGGTTAACATTATTTAATTCAATGTTAATAAAATTAATTGAACAAGTACAGCATGGGACGAGCACGTAACCCATTTCAATAACTTGGAAATGTTGCCACGTAAATTTGCTCTGGTGAAGTCTTCTGAAACATAGTAGAAAAATAATTATGTCGCAAAAGCTGTGCTAGCCCTGCTCTGAAGCAAGGCTTCATTACTCATGGTTAAAAGTGGTCCTGACCCAGGGTTAAGCATAGTGTGAAAAGACTTTAATGGTTATAATATTGCAATTGGCTTGAAAAGGACTACCACACTTTAAACATGGATTTTTGAAGTGCAAAGTATGATCTTTGATCCTAATGCTGCATGGCAACTGTGAAGAGCCAACTGTTAGGCTAGCAAATTAAATTCCTATATTGAACATTGTTGTCTTTCATCATATTGCTGTTGCCACAGTTTATTTACCCTCACGTGACTTATTGCTTTATTATTGCTGTATTTCACTGTGACATCAGACTTACAACTGGAAAGCCAGAGTATGAACTTTTAAAGGTGCACTCAATAATTCTTTCCCCATTAAAAAAGTTTTACTCCTAAAGAAATGAATTTGAATTTTGATACATATGTATAAAATCACTCACATGAGATGAGGACTCTAGTTATATCAGTAACCTTATAAAAGCTGCTTTATTCTACATGGAGCAGGGGTTACCCTCATGGGGGCTGCCATTTTATAATCACATGATCAGCTGAATACTACTCGCTTAATCTCAGTAACCATCTTGTTATTGGACACTTTCACTCTTGGATTAAATTAATCATGGCTGATTGTGAATAGTGAATTTCTACAATGGCAAGTGCAAACTGTAAGTGCAAAATGACACAAACAAAAAGAGTGTGCCTTTAAAACACTTCAATGAAATAACATTCATAAAACTGGGGAGAGAGTGAGAGATATGGAATTCTGGGCATATGAAAAGTTGCATAGTAAGTGAGTGTATGTGAGTGTACTAAATGTGTACTTATAAGCTGTGGGGCTTATATAAGGTTGTCTGAGAGTAGTTAGTGAAGGAGAACGCTTGGAAAGGGGTTGGGGGTGATGCTGGTAATTGCAGTCAGTTTGGATGTTTGCCCTGGAGTTCACAGTAACTGCCCCCTCTCACCTCTCATCTTAGAACAAGGGCCAATCATATCTTAAGGCTATGCAACTTTGCTCTCCGACACTGCAATCTAATAGTGCCAAATAACAAGCTATACTAGTGAACTCTTATCTAAAATCTGATTTTTGGATGTTGTGTATTGTAATTCTCTATTTAGAAACCAAAAATTCAATATGATTATAGTTTGCCCTCAGTGTACTTGACAATTACTGAAATCTAAAAGTTGTAATGTTACAATAAATTGCAGTAATTCATCTTATCACACAAAAATCTGCCAGAAACCTGTAATAACTGTTCCAACACTGAAATGTGCATGTATTACATCACAGCTGCATTTTACAGACTGAACGGATGATGCTCTGTTAAGTGAAGCTGTGATGCTGTTTTCTGTGTGAGCTGGAGAGGGTTTGGAGAGGGGCATTTCTGAACCTCATCTCACACACTGCAATTAGTGTGGGCTGAAGATGCCTCTCTGTGTGGGAGAGAGTGAGAGGGGGAGAGAGAGAGAGAGAGAGAGAGAGAGAGAGAGTCCTTGTGTGCAAAAGCAGCAAACTGTTTTGTAGAAAATTGCATTGTGTTGAATTTGAGCAATATATTTGGGGTGTGGGATCTTTGAAGTTAAAAGGATGTTACAAGGATGTCTGCACACACAAACACTCAAGAGTAAGTAGTTGTAACATCAGTACAAAATATTTGACTCCAAATTAAATTGTCTTTGTTTTTTTAAGTCCCTACAGTATTAGCAGTACTGGCATAAACAAACAATGTCTGGATATTTACATTCATTCAATCTCCATCCGTTTCTTCCACACTTTTAGAAGTTGTTGACTGTAGGTGGCAAAGATGTTCAGTGGCATATCAGATGCAGCTGGTTGAGACATTTTTCCAAAAATAACCCTGTGTTGTATAATTTGCCCATACTTTGCTTTACTTTTGGGCTCTTTGGAGTCCGTCTGAAATGCAAGCTGCATCTCATGTTACGTCCCATGGGATAACACGAACATTCGACAGCGAAAATATTTTCGACCTTGTTGATAATGTCAACTTTTCATTCCAGCTCTAATGCTAAAGAACTTCTTTTGTGTTAGACAGAAAAACAAAATCTGATGTGTTTGAAGCAACACAAGTATGAACAGATAATGAACTCTCTCTTTAATGCAGCAAAGTCAAAGCTAATTCGACTGTAGCAAAAGAGCTCTGCTGAGAGCCCTCCTAGCCAAAATAGCACAGCGAGTGGGCGAATTAGTGCTCATCATCGACCTGACACAGGACATTACACAAACATTTTTGGGAAGTTTCATACCAAACAAAACCTTCAGCGAGTTTATAACCCATCTAATATTAGATAACTTCCATAGCATTAGAGGGCGAACATACCTGCAAGGACTCTATTGACTGATGAGTGTGTTGCCAGGCCTGGCTGCCCTCTCTCATGGAAGATTCCAGCATATGGCAAAAACTCAGGCAGGAGGAACCGTCTGAGAGCGAAAAAGTGAAATACTATGAGAAAGGCTTATTCAAGATTTGGAGTTGTACAACACATTAGAATGCATTTCTGTGGAATAAACAGACTAACAATTTCCTCTTCTTACCTGGGGACAAAGCGACCAAGGGAGGGGGCAGACATACGTGCATTACGGGGAGCCCAATGTCTGCTTCCATTGTCCCTATACACAAACATACATATGCAGAACAACAATCATACACTTTAAAAAAAGGTCAATACAACCTGCTTAAAATCATTTGCCTGTTGTAATTATGTAAAGTTGAGTCAAAGTTTGAAATCACTTAAATCTGCCCCTTAACAAGAGCAAATGTCTCTCCAATCACTTCTCAGATGAGTGAGAACATTAATACGCTTACAAGGTAAGCGTGGGAATGATTGATAGACAGAAAAGAGGAAATTTATGGTGTATATAAATATTAATATGAAGGCTAACTGAAAGACTGATGGGTTTCATAAGTATTCTGATGAATATGGATCTGTGGTCCCAAGCGGCAGTGAATGCTGAACTCTTCAGCCAGCGGGTGGAATTATTCATCAGCTCAGAGGAGGGCATCTAATCCGTGCCAAAAAAAAGTGAAAGAGCAGGGCAGAGGGGATGCGTGGTTTGGAGTGGAGAGAAAAGCTTATATTGAACTAGTGGAGGAGTTGGAGGGATGGAGAGATAGACATTTTTTAGTGTGTTAATGGTCCCGTCAATGGAAGCTCTTAACACAGCCCTGAACACAGACCTCTGCCTGTTTCGTAAAACACATAATTGCATATTTAAAACGTGCTGGGACTTCATAGAGTGTTGTTTTTTTTATTGCTGATAATGAGATGGAATGGGAAGTGTGATTTTATAATAATCTACTGGAAAAGGTTTAATTGCTTAGGGACAATTCAGACAAAAGTGTTCTTGCACTGAAAACAAAGACACAGCACAACAAATAGTGCTGAGAAATACCGCACCTGTGCGAGACGCTGATATGAACAGCAAGACGCAGTTCAACAGTCAAAGTCATTGTCTAGCACTTGATGGGAAAAGAAACGAATGAAAAAACAGCCCCCGAGTAAATTCAACAAATATTCTATTAGAAAACGCAACAGAGTAGAAGAAATATTCTTTCCTGACTTATAAAACACAATTGTGCAGAAGACAAGAAAAAAAGCAGTGAGCACACAGCAGCACATTACTCTATCTCATCTAAGTCAGACAAAGAGCATTTAAATCCAAGATGAAACGCTCATAAAACGTGAAGGTGCTTGGGGCAAATATGGTAAAATTGTTGGCAAGCTCAATAGCAGGGTGGTTGAAAAGCAGAAGAGATAAGATTCTGGCATTTAGAGCCTTGCTTGTATGTTTGTTGGGTTGCCTAGCAACAAAAGAGAAAAATAAATCCATAGAGATTTCTGGGCACGGATGTGAGCAGGTAAGGATTCAGGAACAACCACCTATCACAAGCCTAATGTGTCTGTGCTTGTTTACTTACTCGAACTCTTCAAATTCAACCTCGCTGTTCTCTACGCTGGGGGCGGGGCCAGGGGAGAGGCTGTCTGGATTAGAGGAGAGGGGTCGGGGTCTGCTGGGGTGACGGAGAGAGCGCTGCCGAATGCCATCACGCCGAGACAGATACTGGATCATACGCTGTGCATAATATGCTGCAGGAGACAACCTACACACACGCACACACACACACACACACACCACAATACAGAGAGAGAGACAACACTGTTGTTAGATTTGCAGTGGATGACCAGTGCTGGGTAGATTATTTCTGCATCTGGTACTGAACACAAATTCTACGACTTAAATTGCAGTCAGTAATGTAATCTTTTGGATTACATTTTTAAAATAATGTAATCTGATTGCTTTTGGACTACTTCAGACCTTATTCTTGTTTGTTTGATGTAGGGATGTCCCGATACCATTTTTTTGAGAATAAGTATGAGTACTGCTACTTTTTTTTTTTAGTACTCGCCGATACCAAGTCCAATTCCTGTTTTTTTTCTGAAATCAATATCAACATTTTATTTCAATTGTATCATCGAAATTGTGTTTAAATAAATTAATTAAAAATGTCAATTTAATTGAAAGTATAACAATTAATTTTCAACATGAAACTTTTTTTATTTTGATATTATTATTTATGTATTATTTTTAGCAAGTGAAGTGATTTTATATAGAACCTCACAGCACAATCCAAAATAACACTGGAGTTATATTTGTCAAAAAAAGTGCCTCCAAATAAAGATATTCCTTAAATATAATACAGTTACTATTGATTTATTATTATTATTATTAGTAGTAGTAGTATAACAGTGAATATTATATAACTATACAGTTATAGTGATCTATATCTGTCATACTTTTTTCATTTAAATTGAGCTTTTATTTTGCCGGAGCTTTTATTTTGAAGTGTTTGTGTTTTAGACCAAGGAACTCTGACGTAATCGCGGCAGATTCCCAATCCAGAAAAGCCAGTCGCTATGTGAATCACAGTGATTATCAAACCGCAAAAGGCTACTATGTCAATAAATAAATAAATAAATATGTAGTCTATATATGACTTGTGCTAAAAAGTGAATTAGCGCTCTGCCTGCTGTCATCTGCTACAAACAGAGCATGCAATGCTCATGATGGTGTTTTCTTTGTATGAGCCAAGGATCTCTTAAAGGTATGGGCAGTTTGTGTCTCTATGTCAGCACAACACCAGCTCTAAACATTCACAAGCATTCACATTTAAAATGCTGCATGCGCAAACAATCTATTTATCTCATTAAATCACAGCTTTTGCTGTTAAATAATCTCACTAGGACATGGCGTGATTTTAATCTGTGAGCTGAATGTTTACGTAATGACATTCGTATGTCAGATGGTATCGTTTTTTGGTATCGGAGCATTTTTACGAGTACAAGTACATGAGCGCGGTATCAGACCTGATTCCGATACCAGTATCGGTGCATCCCTAATTTGATGTCACATGCATTTGAGTAGGATAAGCTGGAACCATTTTGACAATGTTGCATAAATACATTAAAGAAAACTTAATGGATGAAAATATTAACATTTGTATGAATTTTGTATGTTTTACTCGCTACTGGTTTCTGAGTAAAATAAAAAGGTACTTAAAATGTTCTTACTCTTACAATTTTTGACATTGAAAATGCCATGTGTGGTAACACAACAAACCAGTTATATTTGTGAATCAACATCACAAAAAACAAAAAAACAAAAGTGCATCTCAAAAGTTATTACAAAAGCGAAGTACAAAAGCAATTCGTGAAACTAAAACTAACATGACTGCACTAATGCAGATTGGTTAGGCAATTCCACGACCCCTCCATTCGAAAACACCCAAAGACTTACCAAACATATATCAGCTGAAGGCTGATGACAAACCATTTTCTATATACGTTAAGGGATGGTTCTCCCAAAAATGAAAATTCTTTCATCAATTAATCACCCTCATGCTGTTCCGAACTCTAATGACTTTTCTTTATTCCGTGGAACCCAAAAAGAGATGTCACCATTTACTTTTATTGTATGGAAAAAAGAAGCAATGTAAGTGAATAGTGATTGAGACTAACATCCAGGTATTGCCTTACATCTTCTGTGTTCCACAGTAGACAGAAAGTCATGCAGGTTTGATGCAACATAAAATTGAGTACATGATGACAATAGCAATTTTTAGGTAAACTGTCCCTTTAATGCACTGCAAAAAAAGTTATTGTCTTATAGGTTTTTAGGGCCCAAACACTGAAAGTGCAGAGGCCCTATTGCACTTCTAAGGATTATTATTATTATTATTCTTTTTCAAGGTTTTCTGTACTTTTAGGGTACTTAACATGCGTTAAAACTCTTGAAATTTTGCACACACATCAGAGTCATCGGCCATTAGGGCTGGGCAAATTTGTTGGGGGGGGGGGTTGGGCTCTGCAGCACCCTCTTTAAAATGGGCATGTAACGGGGTCTCTATAGCACCCCCATTTTCATCTACAGTCACCAAAATTGGTACATACACCGATCAGCATTCTGAGATGATATTCTTCTCACCACAATTGTACAGGGTTACCATAGACTTTGTCAGTTCGAACCTGTCTGGTCATTCTCTGTTGACCTCTCTCATTAACAAGGCATTTCCGTCCACAGAACTGCCACTCACTGGATGTTTTTTGTTTTTGGCAGCATTCTGAGTAAATTCTAGAGACTATTGTGAGTGAAAATCCCAGGAGATTAGCAGTTACAGAAATACTCAAACAAGCCAATCTGGCATCAACAATCATGCCACGCTCCAAATCCCCGAGCCATATCTGCATAATTTTATGCACTGCAGTGCTGCCACATGATTGGCTGATTAGATGATTGCATGGATGATTGTTGGTGAGGAGTTACGTAACGCCATGCAGGGATCGGACGTGTGAACGGTGAGCTCTGTGCACTTTGCTAGTTTTAATACTTTTAATGACATAAACCAGTGAGATTCGATACACTCTGTTCCATAACTGTTCTAGGAGGACAATATGTAAAAGAATTCAAAATCCTCGGGCTCTGGAGACATTAAAAGACACTTACGTGCTCAAGCTGACACTCCCAAGCAGGCCACGAGCCTGGGAGTTGATTTAGTCGGAGAGGTGCGGGAAATGCGGCGAGAGATGCTGAACATGTCGCAATGCTGACAAAGGTTGTTGCTGACTTGGAGGATCTTGCTGTGATACATTGATCGATCACTGCCATGGAGGCGAAGTTCACTGATGTGGTTACAAGAGTGGAGGGTGTCGAGAAACGGATTCATTACCTGGAGTCATCGGAGAGGGAATTATCTGCTAATCTGCTAGCGACCAAGGTGGATTTGGAGCATGTCTGGGAGAAGTTGGAGGACATGGATAGCCAGCGGAATAACGTCCGAATCCTCGGAATTCCTGAGGGCAAAGAGGGACAGGATATGATGAAATTCCTGGATGGGCTCTTTCCAAATCTGCTCGACATAGCAGGCCATAAGAAGGAAGGTTATTTCTCTTCTTAAGCGTAAGAAATATGATATTGTGTTTCTTCATGAAATGCAACTTTCTCCACAGGAAGCTGAAAAATTTGGGAAGATATGGGGTGGGAATTTTTTTTATAGTGCTGACTCGAGTAAGAGCAGGGGAGTCATTATGCTGATAAGTAAACATCTACAATTCAAATGTCTCAAACAGAGTAAAGATAAATTAGGAAGAGTCATTATTGTTTTAGCTGAAATTCAGGGACAAAGTCTTATTTTGGCTAATATTTATGCACCTAACATTGATGATCAGGGCTTTTTTATAGATCTTGAAGGGATGTTGCAAGCCGCTGGCACCCCTCATGATATAATATTGGGAGGAGATTTTAATCTTTTGATGGACTCAGTCCTTGATCATAGTGAAGCAAAAATGTGCAAGCCCCCTAGAGCAACATTGATGCTTTACAGGATGTGTAAAAAATCTTACAGATATTTAGAGACTTCTGAACCCATCTAGTAGGGACTATAATTTTTTTCATCAGTCCATAAGATTTATTCTAGAATAGATTTTTTTCAAGTCCCTCATTTCATCTGTTGTTGATTGCTCAATCGGAAACATTTTAGTCTCAGATCATGCCCTTCTGTGTTTAGAGGTGTTGCCACATATGGAGAAAAAGAAATCATATAGTTGGCGCTTTATCCCTTTTGCAAAATCCTGAATTCCAACAAATGTTAAAGGCTGAAATCAATGTCTATATGGAGACCAACTGGTCCTCAGTATCTTATGTGGGTGTGGCTTGGGAGGCACTTGGAAGGTGGTTCTTAGGGGCCAGATCATACAGTATGCCTCACTCACCAAAAATCCAAAGCACACAAGAACTCATGGAATTGGAAGGGAAGATTAAAAGTGGCGAGGCAGAGCTGAAACGCCAAATGTCGTCTAATGGCCTCAGGGAATTGACCCGATTGAAATACAGATATAATACTATTTTGTCACAGAAGGTGGAGTTTTGGCTCTTCAGGGCAAGACAGTCATATTTTGAGTCGGGGGACAAGGCAGGGAAACTTCTAGCTAGATATATAAAACAGTCTTTTTCTACCATTCCCTCACTGAAATCTGCTGGTGGTGAAATATTTACCTCAGCCAATGATATTAATAATTATTTTAAAGATCTTGATCTCTACAGTACCACGTCTTCGTCTACTGATGAAGATATTAGGAACTTTGTGAAACCATTAGAACTTTCTAAACTGACGACTGAGCAAAAAAGAAAATCTTGATTCTGAGATAACCTTGGAGGAGCTTGGCGAGGTAATTAAGGCCTTGCCTACAGGCAAGGCTCCGGGGCCAGGCGGCATTGCCGATTAATTTTAGATCTTATGATACAGAACAGGCTCCACTTTTGCTAGAAGTTTATACGGAATCATTAAAGAATGAAAGCTTCCACCAACCATGAAACAAGCTCAGTCTGATTCTTAAAAAGGACAAAGATCCAAGCGAGTGTAAGAGTTACCGTCCAATTTCCTGATCCAGCTAGACATTAAAATATTGTCAAAAATTGTGGCTAACCGATTCAGTTAAGTTTTGACATCTCTTATACATATAGATCAGGTGGGGTTTATTCAGGGTCATAGCTCTTCTGATAAGATTAGGCATTTCATCAATATCATGTGGTCAGTGTCGAATGATCAGACTCCGGTTTTTTTTCCTTTAATTGGTATAAATCCGAAGCTTTGGCGCTGACAGCATACTGCCCGGTAACGGCTTTCCAGTGGCCCAAACAGGGCATTAAGTATTTGGGGATTTTATTCCCAGCAAATTTGTCTGATTTAGTTAGAGTTCATTTTGACTTTTAATAAAAAGGTTTTCGAGTGATGTGGGCAGGTGGGCTTCATTACATTTATCTATGATTGGGAAGGTTAATGGTATTAAAATGAATTGTATTCCAAAATTCATATAGATGTTCCCCTCTCTTATTTCAAGCAATTTGATAGCATAGCAAAGTCCTTCATTTGGAATGGTAAACGTCCAAAGTGGGCTAGGCCTACCCAAGATTTGTTTAAATATTATGCATTGGGTCTCAGACATTTGGTTCATTGGTCGCTTCCACCTGAGAGAGCCCCTCCCTGGTTTTGTATTGAACAGAGGAAGTTACCATTTCACCATTGCAAAGCGTTTTTATCAAACTAACTGGAGAAGTTAAGTTACACCTCGTTATCTCGCATTTGCATGTGGTATGGACAAAAAAGTCCAGAGTGTTTAATTCAGACAATTATTTAAATGTTGCTTCGAGAATATGGTTGAACCCAAATTTATGTATTAATAAGTCTCCTATCTGCTGGACAGAGTGGATTGTGAGGGAGATTAATATGCTCGGTGACCTATATGAGAGTGGAATGTTGAGATTCTTTGAAAATATGGTTCAACATTTTGGGATCCCCAGGTCTCAATTCTTTAGGTATTTACAGCTGCGCCACTTACTTTGTACTATTTTTGGGAGTAGCAAACACCCCCCTAATGCGGCAGATACTCTGGGAGTGGTGATTACTCCCTGCTAATTCAGAGTCTGGGGTACAGAGCTTCAACTTCTCTCAAGAGATTATGGGAGAGGAGGTTTTGGGTGACGTCATGCAAGGCGCAGACGTGTGAGCGACAAGCTCTGTGCACTTTGCTGAATTTTCGATTATTCTCATGTTATAATCTGGTGAAATTTGATACACCCAGTTACATATTTGTCCTTTCTTGCAAAACATGGCAAAGAAGTCAAAATCCTCGGGCTCTGGAGATATTAAAAGACACTTACGTGTTCAGGATGAAAGCCCCGACAGGCCTACAGACCGGGGACTCGATTTGGATGGCGCGGCAGGAGAGGAGATCCAGCGTCAGTTGTCCAACATGTCGGTGATGTTGACGAAGATTCTTGCTGACTTGGAGGATCTCGCTGTAATACGTCGATCGATTATGGCGATGGAAATAAAATTCTCTGAGTTAGGTACAAGAGTGACTGATTTTGAAAAACGAATCGATTTTCTGGAATCTTTGGAGAGGGAATTAACCGCTAATCCACCCGCGACCAAAGTTGATTTGGAACATCTCCTTGAAAAGCTTGAAGATCTTGAGAATAGAAGCCGCAGGAATAACGTTCGAATTGTTGGAATTCCTGAGCATGAGGAGGGCAGAGATATGGTGCAATTCCTAGATGAGGTTTTCCCGAGTCTGCTCGACATAACAGGCCACAAGCTGGAAATCGAGCGAGCTCACAGAGTGCCGGCTCACAGATCTGCTGAGGGAGATAGGCCCAGATCGATTCTGGCCAGATTTCTGAGATCATCCGATGAAGATCTTGCGTTGCGCCAGGCGAGGAGCAAAGGGAAGCTTTCTTGGAAGAACCATAATGTTTTCTTGTTCCCAGACTTTGCGAGTTCGACAAGAGAGAAACGCGATCGGTTCAAGGAATGTAAGAAACTCTTACATCAGAAAAAGATCTCGTTTGCTCTGATGTTTCCTGCCAAACTGAGAATAGAAACGAAAAACGGTCGCAAAGTATTCACATGTCCAAATCTGGCAATGTCTTTTATAGAATCTATGTCTGAGTAAACCATTGGATGTTTCTCATGTGAGTGGGCCTGACTCACTGTACTTACTCTTGAGGAAGCTGGGCGACATTTTAGGTTTTTTGCGTTGGCTCTGCCGTGCGGCTGGAGCTTGTTCTGTGAATAACACTTTCCTTAAAGAAACTTTTGCATTGAAGTTCCCGGACAGATTGAGAGTGGACACTATGGATGACCGCAAAATATCTACATGCTCACACAAAGGATGTCTTTTATAAAGCTAACAGATTGTGTAAGTCATGGTATATACGTTTACGCAGCCTCCAAGTGAATTGACTCGATCATCCAGGGAACCGGGATGCCAGTTTTGTTTCTTTTTGTATTGGTTCCGCCTAGCGGCTGGAGCTTGTTCTGTTGAATAATACTCCTTTGGAACAGCTATGATAAATCTGTTCGTTCTTCGTGCTTATTCCTCCTGCTGGCTGTAGTTTGTTTTGTTGAGTTTTTTTTTTTTTATGGGACATTGGAATGATTACGTCATCCGCCCAACTCATAACAGCCGACTCACTGAACATTAGTTTGTCTGTCCGAGGAATCTGAACGGTTTTATATCAGCTGGAATTTGTTTTGTGGAAGATCACATCCTTGAGACAGTTCTGTGAATGAATCTACACATTTTTGTGTTCATTCTTCCTATTAACTGGGTTTATTTCACAAAGTATTTTCTGTTATGTAATTTTGCCTCACAAATTTGTGAGGAAAAATTGAGCAATCCAATGTCAAAGTTGTCATGGGGGCTCGTGGGCGTTCATGGACCTTTTGAGTTTAGAGGGATTGTCGCCAGTTGGCGCTGTCGTGCGTGGGGTTAATGCGCACGTTTTTTCTTTTATCTGTTTGTTTTGTTCCGGGGGATGTTCGGGGGTTGATTGTTTCACTAATGGGGAATGTGGTCTTCATAATTTTGTTTTTCACACACAATTTGTTTTTTATTACATCAATATGTCAAATGTTAATATGAGTGTACTATCTCTCTCCACGTGGAATGTGAATGGGTTGGGGCACCCCATAAAAAGAAGGAAGGTTATTACTTTTCTTAAACGTAAGAAATATGATATAGTGTTTCTTCAAGAAACACATCTCTCCCCGCAGGAAGCTGAAAAATTTGGGAAGATATGGGGTGGACATGTTTTCTTTAGTGTTGGCTCAAGTAAGAGCAAGGGAGTCATTGATTAATAAACATCTACAATTCAAATTTCTCAAACAGATTAAAAATAAATTAGGAAGAGTAATTATTGTTTTAGCTGAAATTCAAGGGCAAAGTCTGATTTTGGCTAATATTTACGCACCTAACGCTGATGATCAGGGCTTTTTTATAGATCTTGAAGGGACATTACAAACCGCTGGCACCCCTCATGATATAATATTGGGAGGAGACTTTAATCTTTTGATGGATTCAGTCCTTGATCATAGTGAAGCAAAAGTGTGTAAACCCCCTAGAACAACACTGACACTTCACAGGATGTGTAAAAATCTTGGTCTTTCGGATATTTGGAGACTTTTGAACCCATCCAGTAGGGACTATACATTTCTTCATCAGTCCATAAGATTTATTCTAGAATAGATTTTTTTTTTTATATCCAGATCCCTAATTTCATCTGTTGTTGATTGCTCAATTGGAAATATTTTAGTCTCAGATCATGCCCTGGTGAGTTTAGAGTTGATGCCACATATAGAGAAAAAGAAATCATATAGTTGGCACCTTAATGTATCCCTTCTGCAAAATCCTGATTTCCAACAAATGTTAAAGACTGAAATCAATGTTTATATGAAGACCAACTGGTCCTCAGTATCCTCTGTGAGCGTGGCTTGGAAGGCACTTAAAGTGGTTCTTAGGGGCCGGATCATACAGTATGCCTCATTCATCAAAAAATCCAAAGCATGAGAACTTGTGGAGTTGGAAGGAAATATTAAAAGTGCAGAGGCAGAGCTGAAGCGCCGTATGTCAGCTGATGGCCTCAGAGAATTGACCCGATTTAAATATAGATATAATACTATTTTGTCACAGAATCTTGGTTATTCAGGGTAAGACAGTCATACTTTGAGTCGGGTGACAAAGCAGGGAAGCTTTTGGCTAGATATATAAAGCAGAGAGAGTTTTTTTCTACTATTCCCTCAGTGAAATCTGCTGGTGGTGAAATATTTACCTCGGCCACTGATATTAATAATGCCTTTAAAGAATTCTATATTGATCTTTATAGTTCCACGTCTTCATCTACTGATGAAGATATTAGAAACTTTGTGGAACCATTAGATCTTCCTAAACTGACGACTGAGCAAAAAAACTCTCTTGATTCTGAGATAACCTTGGAGGAGCTTAACGAGGTAATTAAGTCCCTACCTACTGGCAAGACTCCGGGGCCAGATGGTTTTGCCGCAGAATTTTTTAGATCCTATGCTACAGAACTGGCCCCACTTTTGTTAGAAGTTTATACTGAATCATTAAAGAAGGGAAAACTTCCTCCAACCATGACACATGCCCGGATCAGTCTGATTCTTAAAAAGGACAAAGATCCAAGCGAGTGTAAAAGTTACCATACAATTTCCCTGATCCAACTAGATGTAAAAATATTGTCAAAAATTTTGGCTAACCGATTAAGTAAGGTTATGACATCTCTTATACATATAGATCAGGTGGGATTTATTCGGGGCTGTAGCTCTTCTGATAACTTCAGGCGTCTCATCAATATCATGTGGTCAGTGGCGAATGAACAATCTCCGGTCGCTGCCATCTCACTTGACGCCGAAAAGGCGTTTGATATGGTAGAATGGGATTATCTTTTTAAGATTTTGGAAATGTATGGGTTCTGGAGTACATTTATTGGTTGGATTAAGTTACTTTATAAACACCCTGTAGCAGCGGTACAAACAAATGGATTAATTTCAGATTATATTACTCTGGATAGGGCACTCGACAGGGTTGCCACTTTCCCCATTATTGTTCTGTCTTGCCCTGGAACCATTAGCAGCCACGATAAGAAAGGAGGATGATTTTCCAGGGGTGACAGCGGGAGGTGTGGCGCATAAGCTTCTGCTTTACGCAGATGATATTTTATTATTTCTCTGAAATAATATAGTTATTATAGTCTCTGAACCTACTAGATCTATGCCTTGCCTCCACAGGATTATTAATTCCTTTTCCAAGTTCTCAGGACACAAAGTCAATTGGTTTAAATCCGAAGCTTTGGCACTGACAGCGTACTGCCCAGAAACGGCTTTCCAGCCAGGCGCCTTCCAGTGGCCCAAACAGGGCATTAAGTATTTGGGGATTTTATTCCCAGCAAATTTGTCTGATTTGGTTAAGAGTTAATTTTGACCCTTTAATTAAAAGGTTTTCGAGCGATGTGGACAGGTGGGCTTCATTACATTTATCGATGATTGGGAATGTTAATGTTATTAAAATGAATTGTATTCCAAAATTCAACTACCTGCTTTAGTTTCTCTCTGTAGATGTCCCCCTCTCTTATTTCAAGCTATCTGATAGCATAGCGAAGTCCTTTATTTGGAATGGTAAGCGCCCCAGGTTAAACTTCAATAAGTTACATTGACAAAGGTGGGCTAGGCCTACCCAAGATTTTGTTTTATTATTATGCGTTTGGTCTTAGACATTTGGCTCATTGGTCGCTTCCACCTGAGAGAGAACCCCTCCCTGGTTTTGTATTGAAAAGGAAGTACTTGCCCCTATCTCGCCACTGCAAAGCCTTTCGATTAAACTAGCCGGAGAGGTTAAGTCGCACCCCGTTATTTTGCATTTGCACTCGATATGGACAAAAGTGTCCAGAGTGTTTAATTCGGATATTTATTTAAACGTAGCCTCGAGCATATGGCAGAACCCTAAACTATGTATTAATAAGTCCCCTTTTTGTTGGTCAGATTGGATTGTGAGGGGGGTTAATGCACTTGGTGACCTATATGAGGGTGGAGTATTGAGACCTTTTGAAAATTTGGTTCAACATTTTGGCATTCCCAGATCTCAGTTTTATAAGTATTTACAGCTTCGCCACCTACTCTGCACTATTTTTGGAAGTGGCACGCACCCCCCTAAAGCGGCAGGTGCTTTGGGAGAGGTGATTGCTGCTTTTGGAAAAGGCCATGAAGCATCAATGTATTACTCCCTACTAATTCAGAGTCTGGGGGATGGAGCCTTGACTTCTCTCAAGAGAGTATGGGAAAAAGATTTGAATTTGGTATTGGAGGATGGAGTGTGGACTAAGATTCTTAAAAATGTCTCGTCTGTATCTAGAGATGCAAGGGTTTGCCTTATGCAATTTAAGATTTTACATAGATTTTATTGGACCCCCTCTAGATTATATAGGCTTGGTCTTAAAGGCACACCCACTTGCTGGCGATGCCAGTCAGAAGTTGGAGACACTACCCATGTCTTTTGGGGGTGTGTTAAGATCCAGGAGTTTTGGTTGAGGGTTCAGAGGTATTTGTGCGACGTTTTGAACCAACAGTTTATTTGTTGGTTTTGCTTTGTCCCAGACTCTGTATTTTGGGTGATGGGGTGGTCATGCATTTAGGGGATATTCATATAAAAAATTGGGTTATGACCAGTCTCATGATCAGCAGGCAATTAATTTTAAGGGGTTGGAAGTCAAATGGAGCACCCTATTTTTCGGAGTGGTGTGTGGAAATGGGGAGGGTAGCTGCATTTGAAGAGGCGGTAAGTAGAAGGCTGGGGTTTAGGGACTTCTTTGCTAAAAAATGGGGCAAATATTTAGTTGTTTGGGGGAATCTTGGGGAGGGGATGTGGAGAGTGTAGTTTAGTTTAATCATGTATGTTTATTATTTTATTTATTTGTGTGTATATATATATATATATGTGTGTGTGTGTGTATATTTTTATGTATGTGTGTATATATATATATATATATATATATATATATATATTTATTTTATTTTTTTGGATTGTGTATGTGTTACGTGGGACCACAGGGGTGTTCGTTAGGGGTCAGGGTGGGATTGTATTAGTAGGGTTTAAATGTAAAATGTTGATTCATTATATATGTGTTGAGTTTTTTCCACTGTCATATGCACATGAATCAATAAAAAATGTTAATTACAAAAAAAAAAAAAAGAGAATATAGGAGAAAGATTTAAACTTGGTATCGGAGAAGGGAGTGTGGGCTAGGATTCTAAAAAATGTCAAGTCTACAATCTAGAGATGCAAGGGTGCGTCTTATGCAATTTAATTATTTTACATTGATTCTATTGGATCCCCTCTAGATTGTATAGGCTTGGTCTTAAAGACACACCCACCTGCTGGCGATGCCAATCAGAAGATGGGGACACAACCCATGTTTTTTGGTGGTGTGTTAAGATCCAAGATTTTTGGTTG